>NC_056726.1:378105787-378325787 GCF_019279795.1 Protopterus annectens
GAAGACAATCATTCCCGGCATTATAGATATAGATCAGACAGGCTTCATTGTAAATAGAAATACTTTTGATAATATAAGAAGAACTTTAACATTAATAGATTTTGCAAATAGGAAAAGAAAGATTTAACACTTATTAGTCTTGATATAAGTTCAGCATTTGATTCAGTAAGTTGGGACTATCTGTTTACCTTAATGAAGTGCACAAACTTCTCGGATGTATTTGTAAATCTAATTGAACATTTATACAAAGGAACGTTGGCTTATATTAAGGTAGGAACATATGTTTCACAAAAAATACCCATTCTTAAAGGTATAAACAAGGATGTCCACTTTCTCCACTATTATTCACTTTAGTAATGGAGCCTTGGGCTAATTTGATCAGAAACAGTACTGACATAGAGGGTTTTGAAATAGATGAAAATACAACATCCAAAATTCAACTTTTTGCAGATGATGTTCTAATTACATCAGCAGGATCTAATTCTTCTATGCAGTCTCTATTTGATAAAATGATGAATTTTAAAAGTATTTCTGGTTTAATATTCAATGAAGAAAAAACTAAAATACTACCTATATATACACGAAAAAATATTCTCATTAGTGATTTTACTAAATATGTACCCAATTCAGGTCAGATAACTTATTTAGGTATAATACTATCTAAAGATATTAAATCTATTATATATAATAATTATAATACCTGTTTTCTTAATATACAAAATCTTTTAATACCTGGAATAATATGTTTTTTACTATGGAGGAGAGACTTACAATTATTAAAATGATAATATTCCCCAAGATTTTATACTTAATACAATCAATAATACTTCCACCTACAAAAATAATTATCAAGAAACTGAACACACTAATGTTAAATTTCTTATGGGCACCTAATAGACCTAGGATTGCATTGAAGAAACATACTAATAGCTGGTCTCAAGGGGGTATTTCTTTTCCAGACTTTAATTTATATACTATCTCTTCTATTGTAAAAGTTATTACTTTATTAATAGATCAGTCATATGTCACAAAATGGAAAGATTATTGGGAGCTAATTAGTATACACTTCATGAAAATCTCCTTAACACATAAAAATATGATTGTAAATAACTCCATGTTATGGTTACTAAAGGAATTTTGTACTTCACCTATTACACCTAAACATATGGTTTGTTACCCATTAAATATTATTATTAGTTATTGTAACTTTATATTCATGCACCCTAAGTATAGGGAATGGAATTTTATTGTATTTCCTATAATGTATACTCAGGGTATGCTTTTGTCATCTACTTCTGAAGGAACTCATTTAGCTATAGATAATGATCTAAAGTACTGGTATCAGTTGATATCTGATAATAAAGTTAAAAATCTAGATTTCTTAAAACAAGAATTTGATCTAAGAGAAACTTGCTGGTTAGAGGTTCAGACCTTTAGATAACATCTCATTAATAAAATAGATTTAATGTCTATAACTGTTAAAGAATCTATTCCAACACTGATTGATTACTTGATATTAAATCTACAACATAAAGTTTCTGATAAAGGTAAACTTGCATACATACATAAAGTTATCAGACAAGAAACTTTTTACAGTGTAGATTCATACTGGAATTATTTCACTTCTATTAATGGGGACCCACCAAATCAACAAGATAAACAATATATATTGGAATCTGCTTATAGAACTACGTCTTCCATTGTCTGGAGACTTTATACATGGAAGTTTTTACATAGATCTTTTTATACACCTTTGATGATGAATAAAATAAATAATAAAGATAATCTATGTAAGAGATGTAATGTAGAAATTAATGCTGACTGGGCTCATATGTTTTATGACTGTATAAAATTGAAAGAATACTGGAAGTCAATTAATGAATTTTTGCAGGCTCTTTCTACAGATAATTTCATTATTTCTAAATCTCTTATATTATTCAACACACCTGTACCTCAAAGTGTTAAAAAGGTTAAGCTTCCCTTGTTATGGTCTATTCTAGCAGTGGCTAGGAAAATAATAACTAGAAATTGGATTTCAGATACACTTCCTTCGTTCAATGAATTTAAAAATGTTATGAATATAGTGTGCCATATGGAAATAAACACAATTAGGACTAGAACAAATAGAAAAACATCTTATTTTATTGTATGGGATAATTTACAAAATTTGTTAAAAAATTTTAATTTCAATAGCATGGTATTTTAGTTTAATTAATTGATCTGATTGTAGTGGATGTCTTTGTAAATACTTTAGTTGTTTTGTTGAATATTATAATAATACCTATTTTTAATTACTTGTATAAAATTGTTATGATATTTCTCTTATATGTTAAAACAATAAACCTGTTTTGAAAAAAAAGAAGGGAGTGCTGCATTTTTTTATTTGTAAGTTCATCTCAGTGAGCCTTATGCAAGACTTATTAAAGTAATTAGACCTTTAAATTAGAATGCTTATCACTAATCTGTCATTCCAGATTTTCATGTATCTTGGTTTACAGTTGTTGAAGTCATTATTTCATTATTATGTTGTGTATTTCTCATACTAATTGTAGATCACTCTGTGTAATGAACCTTGTCAGCCACTGTAGCTAGATAGCACATGCATATAAGTTACTGAGCATGTGCAAGATCAGTGCCATTTTGTGTAGTTAGTCAGTGTGAGTGTAAGCTTGAATGGAGATGCACATGTGTGTGTTAGAAATAAGTGAGTCGGTAAGCATATGAAGTACGAAGTATATGTGCAAGTTACAGCTCCTGATGTGTGTATGTATAATAAATGACTTGAATGCACACCCAGCCTCAGTGTCTCATTTGAATACAAGAGGCATGCGATATGGTGTCAGAATAGGATCCGAAGTTGCAGCTCACAAACCATGAGGCATGCAGTTAGAAGTGGGGTAATATACAGGAGTCAACTCACAAACAGGTCAGTGATTATTCAAAGATACTTAAATTAATTTCAAATGATTTTCAGTCAGCAAACATGTGGCAGAGCATTCAAAGTGTTCAAAATAATTTCCAAGATGTTCAAAACGTCAGAGATACTGGCATAATATTTAAAGTGTTTGAAATCATCTCTGAAGTGTTTAAAAAATTCAAAAAGGCTAAAATGTCCAAATATTTTTCACAATGTATGACTTTTTCACAGCAAATAAGACTTTTCAAAGTGTCAGAAGTGTCCAGGGTGTTTGAGGTATTTGCAGTGTTATAAAAAGCATTTTCAGAGAGATTGTTGTGCACTCAAGTATTACAAGTACCAGGTCTATACTTATGTTTAAAAAAACGTTGTTGTTATGGCAGAGGGATTTCGCACACCTGAACCACTGGTGTTTGATAATAATATTGTACAGAATTGGCAAGTGTTTGAACAAAAATATAATATTTTCATACAGGCTGCATTCTCTGCTAAAGATGCACATACAAGAGCATTTATACTTCTCAGTTTAGCTGGTTCAGAGGCCATTGAGCAGGAATGTTCATTTGTGCATGCACGTGGTGTGTATGCAGGGGAGAGCTGCCATACTGTGATACAAGCTGAAATGCAAGAAGACCCTGAGTGCTTAAAATGTAACTTTAGAGAAATGTGCAACCCTCAAATGAATATTACAATGGAAAGGCATAAATTGTACACAAGAAATCAAAAGCCTGGTGAAACTATTACAGCATATATTACTGACTTATGAAATCAAGCAAAAACATGTACATTTGGTGGTCTACGAGATGAAATGATAAAAGACTGTCTTATATGTGGTATTAATAATGATGCAGTGAGAAAGATTTTGCTTCGAGTTAGTGAATTAACATTGAGCAAAGCCACTGGAATTTGCCAAATATATGAAATTACAGAAAAGCATACAAATATGCTTATAAATGAGGAAAAGCATGTTTGCAGTATCTGGTAGTGTGAATGTTGATAGTGTGTAGCAGAAAGTTAAGATAAAAAATATATATAAACCGAGAGGCAGTGCCACACCCAACCTCATTGTTAACTGTCACAATTGTAGAGTCAGCCATAATCCTTAATGGGAAACATTTAGCTTTTGGTCAGCAATGTCACAAATGTAAAAAGTGAAGTTATTTCAAAAGGCTTTACAAGTCTGAAGTGTCATAGATTTATGTTAAAAGGGAGTATCTGAAGAAGCAAGTAGATCAGATAGAGACTGTATCATACTCTGAGAGTTTTGAGCAAACTTTATATGTTGATGGTGTCTCTGTCATCGATGAAACAGTTAATACAGTAGACTATCAGTTGTCAGCAAAGAGTGAAATATTTTGTTCTGTACAAGTTAATGGGAAAGCTGTAGGGCTTAAAGTAGACAATGGATCTAAGTGCAATGTTGCATCAGCACAAATGTTTGCTGAAGTAAAAGCTGGGGAGAAACTTGATTCAGCAAAGTGTGCAAAAGTAGTTGCTTATGGTGGTGAAGAGATTCAAATTGATGACCTATTAATCCTATCATGCCATTCTGCAGGAAACAGCAGTCTTATGTAATCAAAAGACATGTGCAGTCACTGTTAGGCCTCAAAGACAGCCTGAGAATGAGACTGATTTCATTTAATAAAGAGGTTCACCATATAAGTATGAATAGCAATGATAGTTTCACACAGAGTATTTTTACTGAATATGCTGATATTTTCAAAGATGAGCATGGTAAACTTCCAGTCACGTATTCCATGAAGTTAAACCATGAAGTAAGACCAGTTGTCAGACCAGCACCAAAGATTTCAGTAGCAATGCAGAGTAAAGTAAAAGCAGAACTAGACAAAATGGTAACTTTAGGTGTCCTTACTCCAAAAGAAGAACCAACTGAATGAGTATCCTCTATGGGCATAGCTTATAAAAAAAGCTCAGATGATATTCAAATATGTATTGATCCAAGAGACTTAAACAAAGCACTTAAATGTCCTCATTATGCAATGTGTACAGTAGATAGGCTTACCATACGTCTGGTTTTCCCTGGACATGTCCTCTTTTTGTGCTCCTGTCCGGGCGTTTTTTTAAACTTCCGAGATTTGTCCGGGTTTTACAATCCCGAGGCAGAATTCAAATCTATGCATGCGCAGAAGGTAGAAGAGCTGGTGAGAGTCGCGAGAGCGGCGAGACTGTGTTTGCATGGGGAGAAGCGCAGGACTGTATGTGTTAGGGAGGAGGACCCAGCCACAGCCGATCTGTCATCACAGAGTGAGTCGGAGTCTCCGTTTTGGTTTTCACTACTCATTCTGGTATGTTTTTTTTTTTTTTTTTTTTGTGAGTTTAACTTATTGGTGTGTGTGTGTACTGTATTATATGCACTCGATAGTCTCTTGATTGATAGTAAAACCAAAGGTAATAATTCCACTGCAGAACTGCTGGCAAAAAAAACAAGTAAACCAGAAGCCAAAAATTTAGCGCTTTCATCCACTGTTTAATACGTGAACTTCCTCAGAAACATTTTCAAGTGATTTCCAGTTCCTTAAATAACTTACTAAACAGGAAATGACATCATGACCATCAAACTGAAAAAATAACAAATGTGATTTTCTACAAAAATGAAGTATTATCATAATGATGAACTTGTTTGATGAAAGCGCTAAATTTTTGGCTTCTGGTTTACTTGTTTTTTTTGCCAGCAGTTCTGCAGTTCATTTTTTCGTTTTGTTTGGTTGCCAGTAATTTTTGAGGTTAAAGGTAATAATTCCGACACAAGTAACCCAACTAACAGGCTAGCTCTGCTCCCAGGCCCCAGCCAGGCCAGACCAATGCTGTGAGATGCTGTGGAATGGTCGGAGTGTGTGTGTGTGTGTGTGTGTGTGTGTGTGTGTGTGTGTGTGTGTGTGTGTGTGTGTAGTGTGTGTGTGTGTGTGTGTGTGTGTGTGTGTGTGTGTGTGTGTGTGTAGTTTATCAACTGCTGTTTAATGAGGATGTAGCCCAAATTTTATAATTTTCTATGAATTTGAAATGTAATGCTGCTCCAGCCTCCAGTCAGTGTATGCCAGTCCACGCACAGTCCAACCAACAACACTTCATGTACCGTTACCGTCGTCATGGAATTCATTTCAGACTTTCTGTATCTCTTCCTCAGCTTGTTGTCATGACAAGTATTCAAGCCTTTTTAAAACTCAGTGAAGACATAACAAGAGTGCATCTTATACCTCTAATGAAGGGATTTTATTTTTGTGATTTTTGGTCTCATAAAAAAGATTGCTGAGCTTTGGAGCCCACATTTAGATTATCTTTTTTGAAGGCACTTGAAAGTATAGTAAACAAAATTCTGTGTCTCAAATTTAGTGCTTTGTCTAATTTTAGGGAGCTTTGGTGACTACTTTAAATGTGAAACCTGCTTATAAGTTATTAGCATGTTTTTGTCTTTCCAGTTTTAAAATTCAAAGCAAAGAACCAACATTTTCAGCCTGCATTCTTAGCATTGAGGTTGGTTATCTCCCTGTAAGAGTCTTTAATAAAGTGCTTAACATCAGCCATAGTATCTAGCAGATATAAGGATGGGCATATTAACTTTTAACACTGCTGTCTCATTCAGGCATGCATTTCACAGTAATTGGTGAGCATTCAGGAGAAATGGAGAATGAGTTCTTGTTATCCACTAGCTGTACTGTAAAGCTGTAAGAAATTAGTCAGTTCAAAGGAAGACTTTGTTGGGAACAGTACTGGTTTCAGCTGGGTCAAAATGTCTTTCTCTCACAACAAAGAATTTCAGAAATGTATACTGTTACTTCACTAGGCTATTGCCCAATCTGCATTGTCTGCAGGGACTTTCCTGCAGCTGCCACGTCACCTGTGTACCATTATCCTTAATGTGTTTAAGTACCAGAGTGTACATGAAGTGTAAGCTTCCCTCTGAGATCTGATTTTTAGATCCACTGCCTCCTGTTCCTTATTCCCAGCTCTGGTGAGGGACCTAAACTGTTGACTGAAGATGGTGAATTTGAGTGCAAGGGACTTCTTTGTTAGAGCCAGCAGCTTAGAAATGAAATGGAGTATGTGCCCTTCAGACACCTTGCCAGACTTTCCATAAGCATTATTTTTCTGTTTTTTATGTGCTGCTGTTGTCAGGTTTTTAGTCAGTAATTACCAGCATTGGTCTTGCTCCTTCTGTTGTGTCAGACTCAGACTATTTACGGACACCCATTAAGTGAACTGCCACTTCAGAAGTTCAGCCCTCTCAAGCAAAATATTAATGTGACTGACACCTAGAAAGATTTTACCTTCACAGTTGAAGGATCACAAGATTTTGGATCCAAGTTAACACTGTTTGCAAATATGAATAGCATTAATGCCCCACAAAACAGCTAAACCAAACAAACTCAACTGGTGCAGCATTAAGGGAACTTTGTAGAGAGAAAGATGTATACAAGGATAAATATTTAAAAATTAGTTTACAAATTTATATATCAAGTAAAGCAACTGAAATGCTCCTTGTGCTGAAAAATGCATGTACTACAGCATTAGTCATCCGCTTGATGGGTTAACTGCAAGTTAACTTGCCCTGCTCACCATGTGCAGTGATACAATCCTGATATCGCAGATGAAGCACAAACATGAGACTGGAGATGCCAATACTCAACTGGAGGACAGTCATGGGACCCAGTCTGGTTTTAAATGTTTAATAACCTTTCCGCAGCAGATTTACTGTACATTATAATTCCATAGCTATCAGTGTATTTTGTTTTATTTTACAAAGACCTTCAACACAAGAGGTAATCTTTTAATGCTGTTAAAATAGGTGAATTTGTTACAGTAGTTAACTGAGGATCAAAGATATTTAAACCAGTTTTTTTCCCCTCTATTAGCATTCAGAATTATTCCAGGATAGCTTGTTCATATCCAGGCTTGAAAGAAATTAGAAATTCACTGCTGTATCTATTGCTGGATCCTTTAAAGATCTGGTGCAAGTCAGCAGGTCCTGCTTCTGATGACCGAAACCTGAAAATTCCAGTGTTAAGTCGTACTCAGCTGTAGGAAACTTCAAGTGTCTTGTGATACAGTATAGTGAGATTAGGAAAGATCCAGTACAGAATCTGAATAAATCAAGGTTATTTAAAAATCAAATACTGTGGTAAACTTGAAACCATCACTTGTAAGCTTTAAATAACTCTGAACCAAGTTGGTGGTGTACCAGAGCACAGAGACATCCCAAGACTAAAACAATGACATGTTTTGAAATGTGTTGCTATCCTAACAGCAGTTTTTTAAGTCTGCCAACATAGGGTTTTACTTTACATGTAGTCACAGGAAGCACCACTATATAGCATATACAGTGGATATAAAAATGTTTAACACACCCTGTTAAAATGCCAGGTTTTTGTGATATAAACAAATGAGACCATAAATAATTTCAAACCTTTACCCACCTTTAATGTGACCTATAACCTGTACAATTCAATTTAAAATCAAACAAATCTGTTAAGGGAAAAATTAAAAAAAAAATAAACGTACAATAAGCTGGTTGCACAAGTTTGCGCACCCCTAAATACTTTGTTGAAGCACCTTTTGATTTAAATTACAATATTCAGTCTTCTTGGGTACACCCCTTCCATCATTTAGGGACTCTGGTTAACCACAAATAAAGTTCAGGTGTCCTAGTAGGATTTTCCTGACATTTACTAAATTGCCTGCTACAGCAAAAGCCATGGTTCACAAACAGCTTACAAAACAAAGTGATCTCATTGTTGAAATGGCCGTATTTGTAAACTGTATGGCAGAAGGCTTCCCCCCAGGGCCCAGTACTACTTTAATAAAGTATCTTTATTGCTATGAACTTCTGAAAGTAAAGTTGGGCTTCTTTTTTCCCTTAGCTGGCTTGCCTATAAGGATTTTGACCTTAGAAACAAATAGGTCAAGTGTGGCGTGTGTCTGTGTCATGCTGTCAGGGACATGAGCCCACACACAAGCAAAAGACAGAGGGCCTGCTGTTAAACTGGTCATTCAGAATCAGAGCTCACATTACTTCTGACTAACTTGTCTAAACAAACCAGCCTATCAGAAGTGAAGCTGTCTGAGAAAGAAAAGGAATTTGAGCTGTTTTGGAGTTACTGTCGAGTCAAGGCTTTTGAAGCTGCTGATTGTATATTCAGGCTTTGCCAAAAGGAGCAGTAGCTTGTTTAATGACAGTTCTGTGCATTTAGTGAACAAAACTAAAGCCACAGCCTAATGCAGGAATGGCACAAACGAGGCAGATGCAGTTTTGCAGGAATGGCATTTACCTGATTACCATTTATTTATAGTCAATTCAGCTTATGAATACCTTAGCTATTGCCTCTGTAGATTCCTGGCTTCTTCCCGAACACTGCAGACTGCAGTGTTTAACAAGCCATTTTTTTTCTAAATAAAATCACTACTTGTAAAAGACATAGCAACCCAAGCTGAGACTTCAAAGTTTTCTGTTTTAATCAATCACATCAGAGTTAATTATTGTGTTTACCAAAAAAGAATACAGTCTGGGGCTTTGTTCATTCTTTGTTCACAGTATTGCCTGGCTCAGCTCCATTCATAGCTTCAATTGTTTTAGAAACATGCAGTTACATTATAAAACATTAATTGGAACTTTCATTTTATTTGTGATACTGATACTGTATTTTAAGGTTTATCATTGCATTGCTATTGAAATTTATAAAAGCATCCTTTTCTAAACTTTGATAAATCAAATCTCAATTTCTGTCAAAGATGGTCTTAAAACAGAGTTAGCATGCTTTTTTGTATTAACAGATGAGTTCAGTTATCTTCTAATTTTATTTGGTGGCAAAATCAGAATTGTAGGACAGTTCCATTGGAGTAGCTGGGCGAATGAGGGTCTGACTGCATCAAAGAGACACAAGTTAAATTAGGATCTTGGTTGGGGACCTTTTGACAGAATCGCAATATGAAGAAGAGAGTTTGCTTGTTTATCTTTTTTTTTTTCTGGGAGAAGGAGCAGGATGACATGTAATTAGGGTGTGTGACTCCCAAAGCTGAGAAAGGTAAGGACTGTGACCCACAACCTGAAAAAGTAAACATGAAGTAGCTGTGACTTGAAGGGAAGAAAATGTGAAATGGATACTTAATGGGGATTTTGAACATTATTGTCAATACTATGAAAAAGTTATTAAAATGCTTGTTTTTGTGATGAACTTGGATGTTGTACTTTTTCTATTGATGCCTATTTTATTAACAGTGATCTGGATATAATTATTGCCTAGTAGCCTTGCTTATTCATCTCACAAAGTCTTTTACATGAAGTAACCTTGGCTGAAGGTTTAAACTAACTCTTTATTGTATGTTACTGATCTCAGTCTCCAAAAATAGCTTCTTGATCTTGTTTTAACAGAAGGGCATCATTTATTTTGAAATGTCAAGTAAGACAGAGTTAGGCAGTTTCCCCTAAAGGCAGGCTTATGTTGCTGCAGACAGTTAACTTTATGAAATATACAGAGCTGAGTATATTTTTCTGGCACTTCAGAGTTGTGTACTGGTAATTGTTGTTTGACTAATTTGAGGTGCAGAATTTGTTCATTGCAGTAGGAAAGTAGTATTGACAGAATCGTCTAGTATTGACAGAAACATCATTCTTCTGTGATGTTTGTTAATGATTTCTGGTTAGATTACTTATTTTACTTGTTTTGTATGTCCGCATCATATCAGTTTTTGCAGTTCTTATCTCTTGTGAGTATTAAATTACATTGTACTGAATCTACAGGACAGCAGGAGGAGACAACGCACTCCTGTCTGATCTGTCATCTGCCTTAGAAGTGCTGTTATGATGGTGGTATCCTTTCCATCTTTACTTCCCCCCTTACTGTTTCTCTTCCTTTCTGTGGCCTGTTGAATGACTGTGGATTCCATGTCTGCCACCCATTCTGTGAGTATTTGCTTCTATTGTTCAGAAAATGGCATGCAGAGAATATTGTTTTACATAACTAGATAACGTATAAGCCTTAGGTATTGAAATGCATATGACAGTATTTATTTGTAACAAATTACAATATTTTCAGAAGCTCATTACATTTGTTATAGACGGTAAACTGAACAGAATGTCAATCTATCACTTGTGGTACATAACTTGTGCAGTAATCCTTTAAGCTTGAGATTGTTTCTTGTTTGCTTTTCATTTTTTTTTACTTTGATCATGTTTTTCCCGTGAAAGTAGCTGTTGTTAGGCAGCAGGTCTATTTTGGATAAGAAACATTTTTTCCAAGTAGACTAACAATGTAGCTATTTTTCATAATAAGTTAAAATGGTGGACTGACAGTTTTTTTGTTGGCATCTGATTATCGTTTTCGATAATTTGATACAGCCGCAGTAGCCGCACAAGGACATTGCTGTTATAATTCTTGGTTATTTTTGTACCTGTCACTAATTTTGGAAGTAGTGTAGCACAGCGCATTGTCTCAACTTCACAGAATTTCTTAGAATGTCCATTTTTTCTCATTTGTGGTTTGTTCCTCATAAAGTTTCTTATTTTCTGGCAAAACTTTGAGGACTGAAGTCCCTAAATAATGCTAGAGACTTGTTATATGCTTTATCATCTCCTTCAGAACTTTTATGCTAATAGAAAATTGCTAGAATAACATGTTTTGTAAGTTTACACAAGCATTATTTAATATCTGACCTGATTTTTGAGCCTTTGTCTCCCCTTTCTTTTTTTTCTGTTATTAGTGAAAGTGAATGGCATAGTCAGCTTGAAGACTTGAAATTTAACAAAGTAGTTTAGCTCATGAAAATGCCGAAACATCGTTGTTCATTTACGGACGCAATGAAGGCCAAGTACCTGTGTTTTCGTGCAGGCAGATATGAATGGGAAGCAGACTGCATGACATGTGGTGGCGGAACTTTCATTTCTGTTGCAAATAAGGGTGCACTTGATTTGAATGCACACATAAGTACCCCGAAGCATGTTAAAAATGTTCGAGGAGAAAGTTCATCCTCATAAATCACCAATTTTTTTGTAACACCTGGTTCGAAAATTGATGAATCAGTGTCAGCGGCTGAAGGAACTCTGTCATTTCATGCCGTTAAGCATCATCACAGTTATAGGTCAATGGACTGCAGTTGTGGCATGTTGAAAACAATATTACCCGACTCTGACATTGCACGAAGAGTTTCGTGCGCCCGGATTAAAACAGAAGCAATTGTCAACTTTGTCCTGGCTCCACATTCTGTCGACTTGGTGGAGAAAGCACTTAACCATATACGTTACTGTGGAGTCGCAACGGATGGTAGCAGTCATGGTTCTGTGAAGTTATTTCCGATCCTCTTGCAGTATTTTGACTGGAAAAAAGGTGGCATACAGTCGAAACTTGTTGATGTTCACAGCACCCCTAATGAAACTGCAGATACAATTTCCAGATGCATTAAGGACACTTTAGACAAGCACCACTTATTTCAGAAATGTATTGCCTTCATGGGAGATAACTGCAATACTAATTTTGGTGGTGTCAGACGTGGAGCTGATGGCTGTAACATCTTTGCTAATTTGAAGAGGATGAAAAAGAGTGGTACGTTAGTTGGAGTTGTCTGTCCAGCACATGTACTAAACAACTGCGTGCAGCATGGCACTGACACACTAAATGTTGACATTGAGTCGATACTTCTCAAAATTTACAACTACTTTTCAATTTACACCATTCGAACTGAACAACTGAAAGACTATTGTGAATTTGTTGAGGTGGAGTATCGTCAGCTGCTTTACCACAGCAAAACTAGATGGTTGTCATTATTTCCAGGCATTCAGCGGCTGTTGCAGATGGAGCTACTAGCGATGTTCTGCATTAAAGACTAAAAGACCTTTTTTTTTTTTTTTTTTTTTTGGTCTTCACCTAGTCCTAGTGTGAAAGACCTTTTGCCCCGACAAAGAATCTATCGTCCTTTTTTTCGTATAACCAAATATGGTAACCCTAACAGTAGAAGAGGTAGCCACTCTTATGCTATTTTTCAGTCTTGGATGCTAAAAGCTCTTTTTGGCAAATTTTGCTAGATCGCAAATCTTCATTGTTAACTACAGTCAGTACACCATTTGGTAGGTTTTTGAGAATGCTATTTGGAATTAATTCTGCCAGTGAAGTCTTTCAACGTGCCATGGAACACATTTTTTCTTGTTATCCATATACTATTATAGTCAACAACATTATTGTAGCAGGCAATAGTAAAGACGAGCATGACAGAAATCTCAGGAAAGTTCTAGACCATGCAGATGAAGTAAATCTTAAACTGAATCCTCAGAAATGTAAATTCAAATTGAAAGGAGTTACTTATGTGGGACATTTATTTACTAATTCTGACTTACAACCACATCCATCTAAGCAAACAGCAATTATTGAAATGCCAATTCCAAAGAATGTCACATATTTATGTTTTCTAGGTATGGTCAACTATTTAGGAAAGTTCATCCCAGACTTGAGTGAGTTTTCTGCACCATTATGTGAGTTGGCATGTAAAAATGTAAACTGATCCTGGTTAGAACAACTAAGAAAAATTGGACAGTTGTAGTAAACCAAGTCCAAAGTGACCAGATACGAACAGAAAACAGCAAACTCAGACTTGAAGAATGCCAAACCATTTAAAACCATTTAATAAAGTGCAAAACAAAAGCAAAGCTTTTGAGTAACAACACTTTTTCAGTGCAAGTAAAATAAAATCAGTTGGATCACATTTATAAGGCTTTCTAATTTAAATCATGTGACATACCATCCAATGAAGAACTGTTTTCAATAAACTAATTAGTACAACCCAAGTATGAGAACAAGCTGAAGTAAAGATTAAAGTAAAATCTCAGTTTAAAAAATACAAATGCCCTAATAAAATATTCAATATATACAAAATCAATGGTATTGCATGTGTCTTTTTACAAGAATAGGTTTCGTGCTAACTGCAGTATTTACCCCGGTTCAAGATCTGCTTGTGATCTCAAAATCCAGTCATATTCACTAGTCTCCGACATGTTGATATCACCACCTCTAATATTTTTATATATGACATCCATGACTTTAAATTTAAACTCATGGTCTTGACCAAATTCAATGATATGCTTTGTTAGTGTGTTAGATATTTCTATGTATTTCAGATCTATGTTCAATAATACAATCTTTTAACCTACGAGTGTATTTGCCAACATAAAAAGGACAACATTTCATGCAGGTCATTAGATATACTGTATTCATAGTACTGCAGGTGGCATAACAAGTAAAATAATATTCTCTTTGAGTTTTATGGTATTTAAAAGTGTTGCCAATAGCAATATATTTACAGCAGCTGCAGTTATAACAAGGGTACATCCCATATTTCTTGCTCACTGCTCTATAGTCATTACTGAGCTTCAGATCTTTGTACCATAGTCTTTTTTTTTGACTCTGTCAATTTCTATATTCACAACTCAGTTTGTTGCCAAGTAGATGTCTGATCCCTGGCATAGCTCCTAAGATATCCCAGTTCTTAGAAATTATCTTCCTCACATCATTTGTTCTCCTACTATATGTTGTAACATACCTCAACTTATTACTTTGTATGTGCCTTACAGGCAAGGGGTGGTTTGTGCTATGGACTGCAGGACTGCATCCCCCCCAGCTGTGGAAAAGGGAAAAAAACAAATCCATGAGTACGTCCACAGGCTAGAGCCTGCTCTCACAAGGAAGGAGGACATGTTTATGCAAGACTTGGGAGAAAGACATGCTACATGTTATTGAAGCTGCTGCAGGGGAGGGTGTTATTGGCTGCTGTAGACGAAGTGTGTGCCAAATTGACTTGGATGACACCAGGTACTGTTGAAGGTGTGTGTGTGTGTGTGTGTGTGTGTGTGTGTGTGTGTGTGTGTGTGTGTGTGTGTGTGTGTGTGTGTGATGCCCCAGTTGATATATACTGGTGGCTAGAGGGAATGCAGATGGTGGGGGCTAGAGAGAACTCAGATGGTGGATCAGGCTTGAACCCTGTACCTTAGATGCAGGTAGCAAGCGCCTAAATTCCCTACCCACCACCATCTGTGAAAACTTTGCAGATTTTTGCCTCATAATTTTGTTCTGCTCTGTTCTGTTCCCCATAAAATCTGTGGATTTATTTTAAATTCAGTACATAGTTGATGGTGCAGTAGTAGCATTGTTGCCACACAGCTAGAGGTTCTCTGGTTTGATTCTTGGCTGGGGTTCCTTCTGTATGGAGTTTGTGTGGGTGTGCTCTGGTGTCCTCCCATGTTACAAAGGCATGTGTCTGGAGTGTTTCTCCCTGGGCCTCTGCTGAATATTGGCTTTTGTTCCAAGTCATACTTTCCTGGTTAACAAATGTTAAATAAATAAAAATGACAGGCATTTGAATTTCAGACTTCATATTCTTCAGAAAGTACATGGTAACACAAAACCTTTTATTCTAGCAATTTTCTAAGTTTATAAGATGAATATTTGAAATTCGTCTCTATTTTTGGGACTGTGTTCTGTCATTATTGGCTTCATCCAGGTTTTCTGTGCTAAGGTTGAGAGCTATGGTGAGAACTGAATTCACTGAATATGTTTGGGGGCTGTATTCCCCCATTACTGGCTTTGTCCAGGTGTTTTTTGCTAAGAGGTTGACAGCTATGGTGATAACTGAATTCACTGAATATGTTTGGGGGCTGTATTCCCCCATGATTGGCTATGTCCAGGTGTTTTGTGCTAAGAGGTTGATAGCTATGGTGAGAACTGAATTCACTAAATGGTAGCCATTTAAGTTTCAGTCTTCCTCTCTTTCACAAAACAGCTGATATGGCATAGTGGCATGTTGCTCTGACTGTTTTGCACATGGTCCTGGGTTCAAGTCTTGGCAGTGAAATGTATGGTAGTAACACAGCATTTTATTCTAGCAACCTTCCAAGATTATACAAGCAATGTTTAAAGTATGTCCCTGGTTTTTGGGCTTTTGTCCCCCCCCCCTCAATAAATGTTATCTTTTTCCAGATTTCTTTGCTGCAAAGTTGAGAGATACAGCTGAGTGTCGAGTAGATTTTACAAGACGCTAAGAGATGCAGGGGAAGAGAAGTTTAGTGCTGCTTATACTAAGTCTGCTTGCAATGTTAGTAGCACAACAGGTTCTGTGCTTGCTTTTGATGTAGAAGGCTGTGTGTTCTACTCCCACAATATGTAGATGCATTGTTGATACTGTGTTGTAAAGGGGGTGGATGCTGCAGTCCTTTTTGCAAAGAAACCTAGTAACTATGAAGCTGTTATCAGTTTGCCATCTATTCCCTATTGCAATATTACTAGCTTATCATTTTTTAATGTAACGTAGGCAATTTATTCCTCAAGGGAACAGGCACTTTATTCGTAGATGAAACAATGAAATATAAAGTTGTTTGCTAGCAGTAGCCTCTTTAGTTTCAGATCTCTTTAATGTGGAATTATTTAGATGAAATTTACTTCTTCAGAGATTGTGAATATTTACTGATACTGGTGGATTGTTGAAGTTTGAGTAGACTTTTATGATGGAAATGTTCTAAATTGGGCAGTTTTGTCATTATTGGTGCATGCATTTTGTTTCATTGTTTACTGGAAAAATGTTCAAAACAATAAATTTAAAACACCCTCTAACAACTATACTGTATTGTACAAGGAATATTATTTAATGCAATCAGGAATGTGTATCAAAGAACACATGTATGTTTTGTGTGCAAAGGGCCTATCATTTGAAAACAGCCCAAAGTTAATCTTTATCTGCCACTGGCAAAATGTATTTTCTTTGAATGTGGGTTTCAATGTTGTTTCTAGGACAGAGAAGTTTTAATGCTAAGTCTATTTTCATTGTGAAACTGCATTGCTTTGTTTAGCAGGTCTATTAATGTTTGCGCTGTAAAATGCAAAATAAAACTTTAAAATGAAATCCAAATCATCACAGAAGTAAAGCAGTATGCACATTACAGTGTTTATGGTAAATGGGGTGAAATAGCCAAGTAGTGGGACATTGGAATGGCTGCAGGGGGGAGGCTCCATTCGACCATGATTTTGTGAGGGGGAGAAGGGTGGCAAACTTAAAGACAGCCCCGGCTGAACTATATGTCTCAACAGTCCAGATTTTTTGCAGAATGAATAGATTTTTGCTTCATATTTTTGGTTTGTTCCTCATAAAATGTGTGGTTTTCTTTCAAATCATTTAGGAATGAAGTCACTAAATAATGACAGACATTGAGTTTTAGACTTTATAACCGTCAGAAAAATGCAAGCTAAAGCAAGACCTGTTATTCTGTCAACTAAGTTTACACAGGAGAAAATTTTAGTACTGTTTGTATGTTCCCCCAATATATTTGGCCTTGTCCAGATTTTCTGCATTAAGAGGTTGAGAGGTACATGCAAATAAATCACTTTATAGAATTAGGAATATCCAAACCTCTCAACTGTTCCCAATTTTGGCTCAAAATGTTGCTCTCTCCCTAATAATTTCTCTGCAAAATAGCAATTTTGTAAGAAAACGTGGAGGGTAGTGATTAGAGTTATAGATTACTTTTGTTTCAGAAATGCATGTAGAGTCTCTTATTTTGTCTGCTGTTCGAGTTAACAGAAGTAATATTAAAAAAGTGTCCCTTTGACAGGTTCCCAGCTGTGTTGTGTGGCAATTTTATATTTTTTGCATCACATTTTTGGTCCGTTTTTCATAAAATTGTGGTTTTCTGGCAAATTAGTGGCAAATCATTAAAGATTAAAGTTAGAAAATAATGGCAGACATTTGAGTTTCAGATTTCATACCCTTCAGAAAATTTATAATAATGCAAGACCTAGTACTATTCTATTATCTTTCTAAGTTTATAAGAGCAATATTTAAAAAATGTCCTTATTTTTGGGCCTTTGTCCCACTTCTATGTATGGCTTTGTCTAGATTTCTTGTTCTGAGGTTGAGAGGTATGACAAATGTGTCACAGCCATCAACGTCAGCCAGAGACATTTCAAATTGTGACATACTTGTTGCACCCCATTCCCCTATGTAGTGACTTTGGATGTGTCCAAACAAGGCAGAGTATTCCCCCATCCAAGGTAGACACAAGTACGACAGTGACGTTTCATCTGTCCTTGATTTTGCAAAATACTCTGGTTTTCTGTCATATTTTTATACTGTTGATTTACGCTTCTTAGTATTCAGCAAATGCATGCTGTCGCAGTGCCCTGTTGCTCTGTGTTTAAGTAGCAATGCTTTAATGACCATCAGGTAAGCTTGTCTGAGTTTGTAAGATGCAAGTAAGCTTTAATAAGCATGCTGTGAAAGAATTACCAACATTGAAAAAGCCTTTTTGTTGTTGCCATGCAGAGAATATTTACATAACTAAACGTATAAGTCTTAGGTACTGAAATGCATATGACAGTATTTGTAATAAAGGTCAGGATTACAGTATTTTCAGAAGCTCATTACATTTGTTGGAGACTTGCAGTCATCTTTGCAGGCTTTACCCATAAACTAAACAGAATGCCAATCTATCACGTGTGGTCCATAATCTGTGCAGTAATCCTTTAAACAATTTATCTTGAGCTTGTTTTTTGTTTGCTGTTTATTTTTTTACTTTGCTCATGTTTTCCCCATGAAACAAGTAGATAGTTGTTGTCAGGCAGCAGGTCTTTTTTGGATAAGAAACATTTTTACAAGTGGGGGTATCACAGAGACTGCTACTTTCAGCATGTTACTTGGTACGTTTATAAAGCTGAATATAAATTATAATTAGAAATGCAGTGTAAGGAGAAGTGGCTTGAGTTAAGTGCGGCTTGTTTTTTTTTATACTTGATTTTGACTGGCATTCCAGTAATGTATTTAAAAAGTAATTTATTTTTTTCATGCCTCACAACCTTTTTGTTTCAAGGTTCATAGGTAAGTACTAAGCTATCTGCCCAAGGCATCCATAAGCCTAGCCAGAATGTGTTGCATTTCACCGCCCCTTTGATTAGTTCCCCTGTGCCTCTGTCCAGCAGAGCCATTAGTTTCCTGTGTGTCTGTCAAGCAGAGCCACTGCAGTGATCCCTGGGGTAAATTTTCTGTTTCCCATCCACTCGTCAAGGTTTCTCTTGAAGAGTGTTAGTGAGGGGCTCTGCTAATGTAGATTGGAATCCTGTTCCAAAGCATGGGGAGTGTCTGGGACAGGAATCTATCCCTCCAACATGTCCTATTTATCGCTGTGGTGAGGTTTAGATGCCTAGAGCGCGTGGCTCTCAGGGATTTTTTTTTTAGGTGGAGCATGTCCATCAATTCTTGGTTGGACATGGCCTTATATGTCAGGCAGAGATCATCTCTCAGTAAGCGGTATGCAACCAAGTACAGCTGGAGTTTCTTCAGTTGGGCTGCATAGGGCATCTATCCAAATCATCACAGAAGTAAAGCAGTATGTACATTACAGTGTTTATGGTAAATGGGGTGAAATAGCCAAGTAGTGGGACATTGGAATGGCTGCAGGGGGGAGGCTCCATTCGACCATGATTTTGTGAGGGGGAGAAGGGTGGCAAACTCAAAGACAGCCCTGGCTGAACTATATGTCTCAACAGTCCAGATTTTTTGCAGAATGAATAGATTTTTGCTTCATATTTTTGGTTTGTTCCTCATAAAATGTGTGGTTTTCTTTCAAATCATTTAGGAATGAAGTCACTAAATAATGACAGACATTGAGTTTTAGACTTCATAACCGTCAGAAAAATGCAAGCTAAAGCAAGACCTGTTATTCTGTCAACTAAGTTTACACAGGAGAACATTTTAGTACTGTTTGTATGTTCCCCCAATATATTTGGCCTTGTCCAGATTTTCTGCATTAAGTGGTTGAGAGGTACAAGCAAATAAATCACTTTATAGAATTAGGAATATCCAAACCTCTCAACTGTTCCCAATTTTGGCTCAAAATGTTGCTCTCTCCCTAATAATTTCTCTGTAAAATAGCAATTTTGTAAGAAAACGTAGAGGGTAGTGATTAGAGTTATAGATTACTTTTGTTTCAGAAATGCATGTAGAGTCTCTTATTTTGTCTGCTGTTCGAGTTAACAGAAGTAATATTAAAAAAGTGTCCCTTTGACACGTTCCCAGCTGTGTTGTGTGGCAATTTTATATTTTTTGCATCACATTTTTGGTCCATTTTTCATAAAATTGTGGTTTTCTGGCAAATTAGTGGCAAATCATTAAAGATTAAAGTTAAAAAATAATGGCAGACATTTGAGTTTCAGATTTCATACCCTTCAGAAAATTCATAATAATGCAAGACCTAGTACTATTCTATTATCTTTCTAAGTTTACAAGAGCAATATTTAAAAATTGTCCTTATTTTTGGGCCTTTGTCCCACTTCTATGTATGGCTTTGTCTAGATTTCTTGTTCTGAGGTTGAGAGGTATGACAAATGTGTCACAGCCATCACCGTCAGCCAGAGACATTTCAAATTGTGACATACCTGTTGCACCCCATTCCCCCATGTAGTGACTTTGGATGTGTCCAAACAAGGCAAGGAGAAGTTATGCAGTGTAAGTGTGCAGAGTATTCCCCCCATCCAAGGTAGACACAAGTACGACAGTGACGTTTCATCTGTCCTTGATTTTGCAAAATACTCTGGTTTTCTGTCATATTTTTATACTGTTGATTTACGCTTCTTATTATTCAGAAAATGCATGCTGTCGCAGTGCCCTGTTGCTCTGTGTTTAAGTAGCAATGCTTTAATGACCATCAGGTAAGCTTGTCTGAGTTTGTAAGATGCAAGTAAGCTTTAATAAGCATGCTGTGAAAGAATTACCAACATTGAAAAAGCCTTTTTGTTGTTGCCATGCAGAGAATATTTACATAACTAAACGTATAAGTCTTAGGTACTGAAATGCATATGACAGTATTTGTAATAAAGGTCAGGATTACAGTATTTTCAGAAGTTCATTACATTTGTTGGAGACTTGCAGTCATCTTTGCAGGCTTTACCCGTAAACTAAACAGAATGCCAATCTATCACGTGTGGTCCATAATCTGTGCAGTAATCCTTTAAGCAGTTTATCTTGAGCTTGTTTTTTGTTTGCTGTTCATTTTTTTACTTTGCTCATGTTTTCCCCATGAAACAAGTAGATAGTTGTTGTCAGGCAGCAGGTCTTTTTTGGATAAGAAACATTTTTACAAGTGAGGGTATCACAGAGACTGCTACTTTCAGCATGTTACTTGGTACGTTTATAAAGCTGAATATAAATTATAATTAGAACTGCAGTGTAAGGAGAAGTGGCTTGAGTTAAGTGCTGCTTGTTTTTTTTATACTTGATTTTGACTGGCATTCCAGTAATGTATTTAAAAAGTAATTTATTTTTTTCATGCCTCACAACCTTTTTGTTTCATAAGTTCATAGGTAAGTACTAAGCTATCTGCCCAAGCCATTCATAAGCCTAACCAGAATGTATTGCATTTCACCGCCCCTTTGATTAGTTCCCCTGTGCCTCTGTCCAGCAGAGCTATTAGTTTCCTGTGTGTCTGTCAAGCAGAGCCACTGCAGTGATCCCTGGGGTAAATTTTCTGTTTCCCATCCACTTGTCAAGGTTTCTCTTGAAGAGTGTTAGTGAGGGGCTCTGCTAATGTAGATTGGAATCCTGTTCCAAAGCATGGGGAGTGTCTGGGACAGGAATCTATCCCTCCAACATGTCCTATTTATCGTTGTGGTGAGGTTTAGATGCCTAGAGCGTGTGGCTCTCAGGGATTTGTTTTTTTAGGTGGAGCATGTCCATCAATTCTGGGTTGGACATGGCCTTATATGTCAGGCAGAGATCACCTCTCAGTAAGCGGTATGCAACCAAGTACAGCTGGAGTTTCTTCAGTTGGGCTGCATAGGGCATCTGCTTGAGGCCAGTAATCCTCTTGGTGAGGTACTTCTGTGGTCTTTCCAGCTGTTGCAGGTGTCTTTTAAGGTACAGCCCAAATGGGGTGTTGTACTCTATGATGGGTCTGATGAATGATGAGTAGAGGGGCACAATAACCTCTTTTGTTCTAGATGCAAAACCTTTTGTGATTAGGTGGGTCACATGGAAGGATTTTCTAACCACCTTGGCAATATGATTATCAAAGGAGAGATTACTATCTACTTGGGTCCCCAGATCCCTTATTACATTTTCTGTATTTAGGGGACTACCATGTATCTGGTAGTTTACGGGTACTTAGTTTTTTCCAAAGGGGATGACTATGCCCTTTTTGGCATTTAGCTTGAGACCATGATTTTGACACCAGGTATCCATCTCAGTGAGACCCTTTTGGAGGATGTCTGTATCAGCCGGAGATTCAGTTATGGCCCCCAGTTTGCAGTCGTCTGCATACTTGGTCAGCCACAGTCCTCCTGTGCTTGCTTTTACCTCTGAGAAGTATATACCGAACAGGAGGGGTCCCAGAACTGAGCCCTGGGGGACGCAACTTGTAACCGGTTTAGAGTTGGACCTAGAGCCTGCAACTCTCACTATGTGGGTTCTATCCATGAGCCAATTGGCAACCCATCTAATGACATAGGGGTTTATGTTCAAGCTCGTGAGCTTGTCTATAATACCAGAATGGGGAATGGTGTTGAAAGTCTTTGCGAGTTCTATGTAAGCTGTGTGGACCTCCTTTCCCTCGTCTAAAGCCTTGGTAACTGTCTCAAAGAAGTCCACTAGGTTTAGAAGGCATGATCTGCCCTTAACAAAGCCAAACTGGGTAGAGTCCAATGTTTGGAGGTTCCCAATGTCTCTGTTAATGAGTTCCATGATGATGCACTCCATAGCCTTGAGACTAGGCTAGTCAGGCTTATAGGGTGATAGTTCTTGTTGTCCGCTGCAGCTTCACCTTTATGGAGCAGGATAACTGTTGCTTTTCACCACTCTATGGATAAGTAGCCTGTAGAGAGGCTGAGTTTAAACAGTGTGTTTAGGTGAGGGGTTAGTTCACTTTGGAGCTCGTGTAAGACACAGCCTGGGATACCGTCCGGTCTCATTGAAGCTGTGTTTTTGGCTTTGGATAGTGCTGTTTTAACTGGTGTGTCATTGATTGCTGGGGCTCTACATTCTTCTGGTATGATTATGGGCCCTTTAGGGGGTGAGAGGGTGGTGAAGTTTGCACTAAATCTGTCTGCCAGAATGTTGGCAATATCAGTCAGTTCAGTGTATTTTGTGCCATTCTGCACTAACTCAGAGCAGATCTGAGAGTTTCCACTTAGGTTCTTGACATAGCTGAAGAACGCTTTGTGGTTATCTTTGGAGTCCTTGGCAATTTTTCTTTTGAAGCTAGCCTTGGATGATTTTATGAGGGATCATAGTTTCGTGCTGATACTGATCAGGGATGTCTTTCCTTCTTGGGATTTTACTCTTTTCTGTACTAGTTTCCTCCTTCTATTGTATAGCTTGTTTATGGCAGGGGTCCACCAGACTGGTTTCCTTTTCTTGGAGGTGTGAGTCTTGGTTTTGTTTGGGATAGCACGATCCATGCATTCTTGCAGATGCTCATAGAGTGCCTTTGTAAGGGATTCAGCAGCTTGGACAGCGTTGTCCTTTAGCATGGGGCTGTGAACCTTTCCACCTTGGTCTTAAGTAATGTGAAGTTTGCTTTTGAAAAGTTTTCATGGTGGTTTCCTTGATTGGGGATGGGGGCGGAATGTGGATATCCAGAGTGATTAGTCTATGGTCTGATCTAACCAGTGAGGGGCTGACCTCTGGTGTGGAACACTGGTCGCCCATGTTGGTGATGACCAGGTCCAATATGTTGTCTCCTCTGGTTGGGGTGTTGACCAGTTGATCCAGGGAGTTTGAGTTTATAAATTCTCGGAAGCGTTGGGCAAGGGAGTTAGTACTTGAGTAGTTCTCCCAGTTAATGTTTGGGTAATTGAAATCACCCAATATTAGGGTGTTTGGTAGGACCTTTATATTCTCCAGTATCTCCAGAAACACAGAATGGGGGTCCTGGGTCATGGTGGGTGATCTGTAGCAAGCTATAATTTGAATTTCAGTTTTGCCCATTGTTAGTTGCACATGGATGATCAGTGAGGCATCATGCTACGCCACTAACCTGGAGGTGTGGGTATCCTTGATGAATATGGAAACACCCCCCGTCTTTTGTGTTTCGGTCCAGGTTCTGTGGCCGTAAAGTATGGTATGAGTTATAGCCTGGTAGTGCTGAAGTGCTCTCTGGAGCCTTAAACTAGGTTTCTGTTACTACACAGCTATTGATGTTCTCCATACTGAGGAGTGCCTCGAGTGCATGCATTTTGAGGTTTAGACTTCTGACGTTGAGTAGCATTACCCTCAGTTTTTGGTTACTTGTGCTATTTACGGTGGTGGGTTTGTCTTTTGAGCCTTGCCTAAAAAAGGCACTATGGGGCAGCAAAAGCACTGGCCAGTATTTGAAAGCCTAAGGGTGACAGGTGCAAGCCATCTCTTGCAAAGCAATGCGGCTTGTCGTGCATGTTATCCCATGTGGACAGATACTAGATCCCCATTGAATGGCACCAGAAACTTAGCTAATTGTTGAAATTGATCATTTTTTTCTTTATACTGTGGCATCATTCTTGGTGAGGGCAGGATGCTACTCAGGGTCAGGGTCATACCGGCCTGGGCTACATGATTAGAGAGCTCTTCAGTGTCTCTTTTCATGTAGTCCAGGGAGGTACATCTCAGGTCATTCACACTAACATGGACAATGACAGAGTCATATTTGTACTTGTTCTGGAGCAACCTAAGTGCTTGTGTTATGTGGTGGATCCTGGCACCCGACAGGCAGCTAACTGTAACTTTCTCCTTGTCCAGCCTAGTTAGTGGGACATCAGTGTGCCTGACTACAGAGTCGCCTATTACTAGTGTGTTGGGTATGTTATTTTGCCTTAAGGGCTGTGATTGCATGGCACACTGATTATGTGAAGTATGTGTTTCATGATTTGTGATGGGGTGTGGAGGTTACTTGGATGTCTGCTTTGGAGGTCTCTGTTGCTTTTGCAAATTTTTATTTAGAGCCTCCGAGTAGGTTTTCATGTATTTATGTGTGTTATTTGCCGGTGTTGGTTTAATAGGTCAATGTGAGACTGGTGGTGTGTTGCAAGTATTTCCCTTCTCATATTGACTGTCAGTTCCAGTCTTGGGTTGAGAGAGCTTTGCCTCCAGTTTGGCCTTTCCATCTAGATACTAAGTAAGCTGTCATGCAGCCAATGCATTGAAATATTTTTTTCTTCTACACTTCATTTTGTCTTGATTGGACTCTCATAATGATGGTTTGTCACCCAGGGCAGCGTATTTAATTAAAGTTCCAGTTGTTGTGGTTTTGAGCATAGCTCTGCCCCTTTCTGGTTGGCCACACCCCCTTCCCATTGGCCCCTACCCATTCAGCTGTCTCCTGCAGCCCCCCTTTGATTTGAAGTTACCAGCCGCCACTCAGTTTGCTTCACATGCTAATTTGCTTGTGGCCTGGCTCATGGCTAAAAAGGGTCCTTGGATCAGTTCATCTACCTGAACAAAGAAACTAGTCATGTCATAGACTACCTCATGGTCAGATGAGGAGGTCAGAATTAAAGTGTACCTCATAGTCAGATGATAAGGCCAAACTGAAAATGAAATACATGGCAAACAGACACATATTTATTAATGTGCAATAATCGTCGTACATTGTGATATATTGTTAAAATTATCTTACAAAAAGTAACTTTATAAGAAGTAAGAATAACAGCCAATCTGTGAGGAAATTCCATACACATCATTTTGTGTTTCTATTCCTTGCAATTTATTCCACTTATTCAGTTTCATTGCTAAATTAACTAAGCAAAACCCACAAAGATATCAGATGTTAGCAGGTCAAGTCTGAGTAAATAAAAAATAAGAGGAAACCGTGTACATACACTATACCTCAGGGACAAAGACAGAAGTGCAGAGTCTATGCAGTAGAAAAGGTTACTTCCATGCTAGAGTTAACTAGTTTAGATATGACTAATTATAAACAGCAGGCAGGTGCAATTTAGGTTACGCAAATCTGATCACAGAATATTTTAGTTAAATGCCTAAGCTACCAAATTAGAATTTAAAACTAGAATTTGTGCAGTGAAATATGTATTGGCTATGCAAGAATGCATTCATCTGGGGATATATTAGTGCTGTTTCTTTCAACACTAGTGTCAGTATTTGGACTTCTGGAGCACAGCTTCATAATTACTGTGTATATTCGTGACCTGAAGAATAATGGAAAACTTGACTCACAGGACTTGATTATCACTAGCCTAGCAGTCTCCAATATCTTGGCTCAAGTTATTCAGTTTATAGTAATAACAATTTCAGCACTTCATACCTGGCACCCTGGTTACCAATACTTTTATTTCTTTCACCTGTTTTCCTGCTCTCTCAGTTCCTGGCTCTTAGCTTGGCTTTGCATATTTTATTGTGTGAAGATCATAAACAGCAGTCATAATTGTTTTTTGTGGATTAAAAAGAAGACAGTTTGCATGACGCCTCACATTCTCCTCGGCATTGTAGTTTGTTCCACTATTATCAGTGGAACTGCATCCTTTGTTACAGAATCTACAACTCTTGTTAACGTTACAGGGACTACTGGAAACTACACACTAAAGTATATCTGTTCAGCATGCACAACAGGACATTATCTCTACTTAGCATGTGCTTCTTTCCTGCCTTTCATCATCCTGGTCACAAGCAGCATTGTCATCATTATCTATTTATGTCAACATGCGCAAAAGATGGAGACCATTTTACAGGGTTCTGGCAGTTTAGGTGCTGAAATCCATATTCGTGTGATCAAGATGTTTTTCTCCATTATCTTCATCTATACTTTAATATTTTCTGCAGTGATTTCATATGCATTGTTTGCTGAGTATATCAAGGATGTTTCATCTATAATCCTTGCCATGCTTTACGTGACATTTCCCTTTAATAGTTCATGTCTGATCATTTATTCTAACACAAAGCTGAGAAGCAGGTGTGTTTCGATCTGGTACTGCAGGAACAGTCATGAAGATGGCTGAATCCAAATGTCTGATTATTGCATATTTTTTTTCTTTGATGATAAGTTTTATTGATTTAAGTTAAAAAAAATTACACTGAAACTACTGGATAAACATTTTGAATGTTACTTTTTGTCACTTTGATGAGAACTGTATACAACATAACATTTTTTAGTTTCTTATTTTTCTTTGAAATGTATCCTTAGAGAAAGGTTGTAACAATAGTAATAGCATGAGCAATTATTTTTATTATTAATACCATCGCAGAATATTGATCCTATCTGTAGTATTATTTTTAGTGCATAAGACATTATTTTATTTGCTTTTTAACTGCAGAAGAATTTTGTGGGTATATGTTTGTATTTTTGAATGTATTAAGTAAGAAACAGTAGGGACTGTGTCTCCTTAAAGCATCTGACTTCAAATAATGTCTTACAGACACAGATATATGTACAATGTGTGGTTTAGTAAAAGAATGCTTAAACATGAATTTATGTGTTGGTTTATGCATTTGTTCATTCATTAAGTCATTCATTCATTTAATATTTGCTAACCAGTTAAGTGAACTGATCCATGACCCTTTTTAGCAATGACCTGTTAAATGAAGGCAAAGACAACAATCAAACAAGATGTTACAAAGACAAGTACAAGACTATTAAGAACAGAGATACAGTGTGCATTATCCATGCATAAAGAAGGTATTATAAGAAAGATAACTATATTTACATGCACAACACTAAGTTACTATGGTGCAACAATGTTTGCAACATAAACAATAAATAATAGTGGTGAATTCAATTAAAAAACAAAAATAGATATAAAATAGTGGAGGAATGGAAATTTAGCCTTCTGAGTTGTAAAAGAGTACATTAGATACTGGGTAGTATGACTGACACATGCTTTATAGCTCTCAGTCTGTGTCTCTAAACCAGTTACTTTTCTTTTACAATGTGAGATTCTAGCGATAGTTTCAATAACTGAAGTTGATTGATTTTCCTAATCTGATCTGGTATGCCTTTTCAGCTAGCAGGTACATTTTTAGAGAATGCTGTTTCATGGGTGGAAAGAGGAAATGGTGGCATTACTAAATGAAGAAATTCTGGGTCCCTAAGAGTAACTGAATTCTGATGATATGTTTATTAAGGAGAGAGAGAGAAAAACAACATCTGTCATGAAGAAGTTTAAATATAAGAGTGCTGAGGAGAAGAGATACCCAGGCCAATAAACGGCAACATCTATTTGTGTTTATTGTAGTTCAGTGATGCTCTCTCTTTCTAGCTAGATTTGATAAATCTGAGAATTTTATTTTCAGCATGTTGAAATAATAAAGTATTTTGGGCCAAGTAAAGGTCAGTAATTAGAAGGCCATAATGTAGCCTGGGTAGGATATTTTTTTTGCTATAGGATGTCTAGCTTCTGTAATGATTAAGCTGAAGCATTTGTACGACAATTTTAGCTGATTTAAAACTTTATTAACTTGAGAGTCAATATGTATAATAAATGATGCATTTTGTTCCATTGTGATGCCTGGGTGCTTTTGCAATTTTGTGGCAAGAAGGTATTTTCCTGATGGGTCTTTGATGATGTAATGATGGGTATTTGTAAACTTCTGCGGTGTACCAGACAGTGTGTTTTTAAATAATATCCTCCTTGTTTTAGCCTGCTGCTTCGGTATAGAAGGATGAAGTCCTACCACTGAACCCCACAAGTTGAATTCGATTAACTGCTCAAGCACCTGATGGAGCTGATTTATGTGGCTGTGGAAGGAATGATGAGGACCGACCTGCTCACCCTTCCTAGATGAAAGGATGCAGGTGCTGTTCTGGTGAGGCCACACCATCCATCAAAGCCCTGGTAGGGATTAGGACATGGAGAAATTAACAGGCTGGAGACACATAAAGGCCAGGGAGTCATAGGCATCATAGAGCCTATGGTAGGAATTATACCATTGTCACACATTATATTCTACCTTTGATACAGCAGGTAGGGTCTAACCCAGAAAGCAAGCATACATCTGCTTGCAGCACTACCTTCCAGGCTCACCTCTCACCTGTGGGAGACCTGTAATCTCTGCTGAAGTGATGCACTGGTGACCGTGGCCTGATGGACCCAAGTGAAGCTGCATAATCTACCTATGAATTGAGGTGAGAAGGGGCTTATGGGAGTCATGCTGCAGTAGGGGTATGAGTAGACACCTAGACTCAGCTGCATACATGTAACTGGAAAAGATGTTGTTAGTGTTTCTTTTTCCATGCCATCAACCCTTACACACTAAGTCATCCACACTGTCACACTGGCAGCCATCATGACTTTTCTTGTTCTGCCTTGGTAGCTGTGTAAATAAGGCAAAGAACTGGCATTCTGTTGACTGGACCTTAGTATTTTATTTCTGTAGCACCAATGCAATGTGCAGTAAAACAGCTGTTAACATCATAAATGAAACTGCATACAGCAGCTTGAGTACTGGTGTGACCTGTATCCTGTTATTGTCCTGAGATGTTAAGTCACTCCTTCACTTCTACAACTGTGTCAGCACTTGCTACTGATGCCTTCTTTTGCTGAGTTGATCTTTTCTGGTTTATTATGTTACTGTCTCCTGAGTCAGACTTCCAATTCTTAGTGCTATTATAACTGTAGATTATTACAGCAGTGACTGTAAATAATGGCACCACCGTAGCTGCAAAGTGATTGATGCTGAACATGTTTAAAATGTGATTCTTTGGAAAGAGATGTATTTACATTTATTTCTCAGGTGAAAGGTATAAATACATTACAGTCATGGTCTACAGTTGCTCACAGGTTTTTATGCCTTTGTGAAATTTAGGCACCCAATAAAACTAACTTTTGGGCTTTAATGGCTTCTGTCTTCAGAGCCTCAGACATGCATCTGTATTTTTGTCAGCATTCTGCATCTACAGTTAGAACAGGATTTATTAATGTAATTACTTGTTTTATTTATTTTTGTAATGATGCACTTCTTTTATGTCATCCTATGTGCACTAGCATATGAAGTACAGACCTGACATACTATGATCATGTATATTTTAGGACAGGGGTAGCACTATGATACAGTATTCAGCATTGCCACCTCACATTGCTTGGTTCTCTGCCTTTTTGTCCAGCTAGGGTATTTTCTGTGTGGACTTTGCATGTCCTGTCTGCATCAGCCTGTGTTTTGAGCAAGGGCCTTTGCTTTGGATATAGTACAGACCCTCAGTACCCCATCCAAACTTATAGGGTCATAAAAATCAGTTTAGTACATTAGTGTGCATTTCCCTCTCAAGAAACGGTTGGTAAATATGAAGTGTGAGCCCATATATGCTATCCTTATAATGAAGGGAAAGTATATTCTCTGAAAAACATTTGCTGAAGATGGTAGTCAAGACTTAAAGGGGGATAATTCTTAGTCTTATCTGGGCATCTGTAGATAGGAAACAGAAAACATACCCCAAGACTGCCCCTGTACTACTAATGGACAGACGAATCTCCTAAATGCTTTATCCCATGTATGGGTTCCCTCAAATTTTCTATGGTATCATCCCAGTTATTCTCATTAGGAGTAATATGTAATTATCGACCACTCTCTAACTAAATGAGATAAGTTAATTTGAGCATAAAAAAGGAAATTGCGTAGGCTTAAAATGGACCGCAGGAACAGCTAGCCTAGTACTTACCTACGAACTTATAATACAACATCATTCCTCCAGTCTAACATAAGAGTTTTCCAATGCTCATCCAGTTGTTCTGTATAGCACAGTATCAACAAATTACATGATAATAATCTGTACCATCAGTGACATCATAGACATCATGAGGTATTCACCTGACCTGTACATTTTAATATTTCTGGAGCATGTTGCTAAATATATTTAATTTAAAAAAAGTACAAAATGTGTATAAGGAAGAAATTCAAGGTTATCACAACCTTAACAGAATTTCAGATCAACATTGCCTAATTCATCATTGTCTTGGATTTGAAGACCCTCCTAAGAAATTATATAATGCAGCTAATTTAATGAGTCCCATAGTAGAAAAAGTAAGCTATGGATGGCTGGCTGGCTGGCTGGATCGAAGTGATCACAAGTGGATGGGTTATTTTTTGAGGATTTCCTATCATGTCTAACAGCTATCTCAGATAAGAACTGTAGATATTGGCTCCAGAATAATCTACCCGATCTATTAAGCTGAGAGAAATGTTTCTGACAAACCTGGTTCACATACATCATATTGTCTTTAATCTAATTTTGTCAGTTGAACGGGGTTCATCCTGTCTGAAATTCATTATTAAACCATATTCTTATCCACCCTGTCACCTGTGATGCCTGAGAAAAAAATGGAGTTTTGTTTGACCCACCATTTCTCCACCATCTCCCCTCCCCCAATCCCAAACTAGAGTCATGTCTTTTCCTGAGGCAATAGGATACTGATAATATCTAATATCCAGTTCTTCACAGAACCATATCAATCTTCTATCAGACCTTAACCTTAGGAATTGCCATCTGACAGCAGTTTTCCAGTAGGCTATCAATTAGGGATACCCAGACCCCCATATTATTTGGGTAGAATCAAAGCTGTATGATCTATCCTGGCTGGCAATTTGCCTCATAGTAGTTACATTAAAAGTTCTGTAATTTTTCTGGTCATCTAGTGTTGACCATATCAAGTAGATGATGAAGTCAGAGCAGTACTTTAGGCAACAGTACCATTTTAATGCTTACACTTTATGCCAGAAGGGTAGATTTAAAGATTCCAAGCACTAAATTCTGTGTTTTACATGTTCATATAAGGTTTTACAATTTGTTTTTAATATATCCTTAAAGAGGTATGCCATAACAGTTCTTAAGTATTTACATTCAGTAACACCCCTGATTTCATTAAACAAATCGAAAATATTAGATGTACACATGCTTGTTTAAAGCAAATAGGACAGTCTTCATCAGATTCAACTTTAATCCTGATCATCATCATCATCATTATCAACAACCCCTTTTCTCATTTTGCCACATGGGGTCGGGGCCGTTGCATTAACTGTCACCATCCCTCTTGATTCAGTGTCACTCGCTCACCTTCTTCAACACTCATGAGAACCAAATCTGTAAGTCCAAATACTGTTCATATTTGTGTCATTGGGTCCTTCTGCATAGCCTGCACTAATTCTACCAATGTTTCTGAGACTACAAACCATTACTAGACTGCCCACACTAAGTTTTTGGAGCCTTGTCACATGCTTTCTCCAAGTCTAGGAATATTTAGTTTTAACCCTGATAAAGCGGCAAAATTATCTAACAACCTTAACAGACAAGGAATGGGTCCTTGATCCAAATTACCATCAGTTTCAACTGAAAACTATGAAGATACAATTTTCTTATGGAAACTATTGCAGATAGTAAATGAGCCTGCCTTCTTTTCTAAATCAGAGGCAAAAACTTCCATAACCAATGAGAATAACACAGGGGAAAGGGGCAGCCCTGTCTTGTGCCTCTTGATTACCTAAAAATGGAGAGGAATAGCCATTAGTGATAGCTGATGCTAATGAGTCTGTGTATTGTAACTAAATCTTAATGATAAACCAGCTAGAAAAATGTTATCTTACTAAAGCTCACCAAATACATTTCCATTCAGTTGAATCAAATGTATTACTAAAATCCCATAGTAAATTGGTTCTTGCTGAAGCAAACTGGCCTGTTGAAAGTTAAACCAGAGTTTAAGGAAATCTGGTGTGCCATATTGTCCTTTGATAAAACATTAATGTCTTTCTTTCATCAAACCAGTAATGACTTTCTCACATAATGCACTAGTGGTTTAGGACAGATTTTACTCTGTTAAGAAAGAAAGGATACCAATCTATAAAATGCTAATTTTAGACCATCTTTACCAGGTTTAGGAAGTGGGTCTATATTAATTCACTGAAAGACGTATTCCACGAATACATCTTCATTGATCACCAGCCGCCAAAATTCACTTCAGTGAACCACAGAATTTTTCCCACGGTTCAGAAACACTTGGCCATCACACCTCACCTTTGTCCTTTTCTCCACTGTAGTGTGATCTGGGAGTTGCTATAAATATGGAGGTGTGGGGGGTGCAACCCCCATGTTGGGGGTTATGGGGGTGAAGCCTTCCACTTGGATGGATTTGATTTAATGTGTTGTGTGTTCCTGACAGTTGGTGGGAGAGTGTTTCTGAACTGTGAGAAAAATTCCATGGTTCACTAAAGTGAATTTCAGTGGCTGTTGATCGATAAGTGCAGTTGCAGAATACATCTATCGATGAATTAATACAGACCCTAGAAAGCATAACAATATTTGCTCTACTTGCTGACCAAGGTAAATAACTGCTATTTTCTGCTTCATATTAAAGTATCAGCAAGATGGGGAATAACTGTTTTTAAATTTTTTATAGAATCCAGTTGACAACTCATCCAGACTGGGGGTTTTGCCTGAGAAGAGAGAGAGAATTTCCTGCAATCTGAATATGACACTTTGAAAGGTTTAATAATTACTATCTCCCTGTCCTGCTCCAAAATTTGAGAAGGAATACAACAACAGAGTGACACATCAATGCCACTAGCATCACCTTCCAGTCTTGAACTGTAAAGTCCCTGTAGTTGCTCTGACATCATTTTATTTATTACCTCAGTGACATGCATAAGTTTACTTTACTTGTTTTTGATTGCCTAAATGGAAACATTATTGCACCATTCCTTTAGCCTACCTGCTAACAGCTTGATTGTGGAAAGTCCTCTAGCCCAAAATTTATTCTATCCCACTTTGTTTGTAACCAAGCATACTGCACCATCTTATATTCTTGTTTTAAGATTCTGCATATGGACATGCCTAATACTTTCTGAGTTTTTCAGTACGGATTCCTCCTGATATATCCTTTATTCCAAGCCTGCTAACCTGTTACTAGTTTTTTTTATTTTATTATAACCCTTTATGTATCATGAATTTTGTAATGTGAGCTTTAAATATCTCATCCTTCAATTATGGCTTATTTACTTTACACTTTCCATATCCTAATTTTCAATTATCCTGTTATGTAATTCAGAAATGTTGTTCTCGTCCTATAGAAACAGAGGGTTGAACCTCCATGGATGGTTACATATCCCTATTTTGAAATCTTGTAACTCATGGGAGACACTTGTATGGTTTGAAGGGACCCCAGTATGGTGGTTATCCTGAATAATATTACCCATAAGCTAATAATCTACCTTATTTACTACTTTCCCCTTATCCTATAATAAATGTAAAATCCTTGTCAGAGGGGTGAGTTGCCCTCTACACATCCACTAAATTGAGGTTATTCATAACTTGTTTCAATGCATTCTTGTTCAAAAGCTTAACTCACCCAGCCGGCATCTGTCTGGCCAAGAATCAAGACTAACACTAAATTCTCCACCAATCAAGATCCTAGAATTGGGATCTTTTATCTTCAAGGTGGCATTATAAATGCCTCAGATGATACTATCCTGGTCTTTGTTGGAGCTATAAAAGTTCCCCAAAATAATGGAAGCTTCTGATGTTCTGACATTTAAAACAAGTCATCTACCTTGAGTATTCTTTAACTTTGCTTCTTAAGACCAGCACAGACATTTATGAACAAAGATTAACATCCACCCCATCCTCGAGGCTTTGCAACCACTGACCCCCCCCAACCTCACCATTTTTTGATAAACTAGTCAGAATAGTGTAGTTTAATATACTTTCTTGTAGATATCGCACATCTGGCCTAAATTTCTTCAGCCTGTCTAAGGCCACTTTACTGTTTTACACAGTACGCAAACCCTGCACAGTCTAGGTAAAACATGAAGTAATATTGTCACTTACCTTGTTTTCAGAACTGGATGTACATCCTTTTTGCTTGGAGGAATCATAACAGTCTTTCTGCACTTGTAAGGCCATTGTCTCCATCCCTGAAAATCTGCAGATGTATAATTAGGAGAAAAAGACAATAGACAGAAGTAAAAATACTTGGCAAACATACTTTGGAGCAAGAGCACAAGGCAGAAATAATAATAATAATAATAATACTAATAATAATAATAATAATAAACTCTCTGTTCCAAATGAATTATACTCCTTTCCCTGGCAGAGCAACAATCCCCCCTCCCAATTAAAAAAAGAGAGGTTACTAACACTTATTTAATTGTCCTTGAATATAAGTATTATATACCTCAGACATTCTTTTGAAGTAATCCTAGAATACATCAGTGTGGAACTGTCCTGTTTCACTTGAGTGATTTCTGATTTCTGCAAATAAGGGATCTGGTCGTCATCCATTAGTAGCTTGAAAGGGTTATGCGGGTTTAACGGATTGACTTGATTTATTTCCTCATTAAAACGTAAGTCAAATTAAACTTTATAGAGTTTAATAGGATATCCTCTACCATTGTTGCTCAAAGGTCATTTGATTGGTGATGAGACAGGAGTTTTTTCTTTTTTATTCCAATCTGAGAGAAGCCTTCCTTGTAACTGTGAAGTGAAGTGAAACTGGTTCTATGGGCCATCCTACAGGGTATTTTTAGATTATGTAGGTGACCAGTTATTCAGAGCAGCCTCTGCATCATCTGGGTGTTACAAAATGCAACAAATGCTTGCATAATGTTGATATATTATTAATGTTACTGGAAGCTTTAGTTGAACTTGCACCCCCATTTCCCTGCACCTTTGCAAAATAGAGATAAAAGGCTTTCTCTTAAGGTAAAGACATGTTATAATTAGAAGTTACTTGAACATTGCTATTCTTTATAACTAAGAAACACCGTTGCTCCCTGCCTTTCTTTAACAGCTGTTCTCTGTCTTGTAATTCAAACAACAGATTATAAGTTCATAGGTGAATAGTAGGCTAACTGCCCTAAAGGGTCATTTCAAGCCTAGCTAATAACTTGAGGTCAAAATTAAACCCTCGACCTTCTGTCTCTGAGCCAAAGACCTTAGCCATTATGCCAACCCCACTCCTATTGTAAATTGCATCAGGACATTAGGGTTATATACCTTGGGAACAACTCTATGTGCTCTTTCTACAGTTTTCCCACCCATCTTTAAAATAATGGCTATGTTGTGGTCATGTGATAATAAAAAAATCCAATCACTCTTTTCAATACTTTGGGTAATCTAGTCAGTAATAAGTAACTATTATGAGCCCTGTTTTCTGTATAACCAGTCTTGGTCTAGAGACAACAATGCCCTTAGTGCTGTTACCTCTGTTTTTTTAAATTAGCTTCTGATTGTGTTACAGTAACGTATTCTTTATCAACTGAGTATCTTCTAGCACTGATTGTATCAAATTAATGAGAGCTTTTATGTTTTTCTTTAAGTCCTTCAGTTCCTCCATATATCAGACATCTTCTACTGTTGTTACGTCTGCCTTGTGATCTGACATCAGAAGGGATCGAGAACTATACTCTCAAAAATGTTTATTCCTCACTGAAAGGCACAGCTTATGAGTCTCTAATCAGCTGCTGAAAACTCTGAAGAACTCATCAGCCACAAAGTGGTGAAAACTTTCCAAAAAACTACATACTATCCAAAGGAACAGTGGAGCTGCACAGCTTAGCTGTCAGCCATTTTGTCTCCTTATATGCATTTCCTGGTTAATGATGGTTTAGGACTATTTTTCTGTGTACAGCATCTCTAAAGGGGTTAGAATGGAAGCAAGCTGGAGTGGCATCTGAGGATGTCACAGAGTGCATAAAGAAAATAAAAGAAATACTAGAAACATTCCCTAAACTGTTTGAAAGATCCACAGTAGATATCACCCATATAAAGATACTACTATTATTCATGAGGCTTTGCTAAACTATGTGCAGTCCTTGATAATGGCACAGTAGAAATAAATTCTGAGAATACATATGACATGTAAAAGTATGAGGCCACTTCACAACAACTGCAACACACAGTAAGTGAAACTGGTTCTAGGCTGGATGATATAGAGAACAGGGCAAGGTGAAATTATTTGTGAAGTTTGGGATTGCCAGAGCATGTAGAAGGAAATAATCCTAGAAATTATTTTGCTAGGGTTAGCCTGCAATTCCATATTCACCAGATGGATGAAATTACTGAGGGCAGAATGATATACTGAACCAGTTTTTTCAGTGGGCAGAGAATATATGTGGAGGAGATGAACTAGGTGAGGAGAAGATCCACTAACATTGATACATCAGCACATTGAACCTGCAGGGAATTACACAACACACACTAATCTCAAAGCTGTACACAGCTAGACTTTGGTATAGCACCCACATTCAGTACTATAATAAAAGTATGAGAACTGAAAAGGTAGCATAAAGTGAATACAGAAGGATTCAAGAGTAGTGTACAACTACAGTTTGGTATAGTGCCCAATTATAGTAATAAGAGTGTTATACACACATTCTGTATAATAACAATTAGCTGACATCTCAACAAGTGTTAAAAATGCACTTAGTATAGTCTAATAAAGCAGGCTGAGATGTCAATGATAGTATGATTACAGGTCATCTCAGATATAACACACTATCCACTTCAAGATTCGAGTGTCCCAAACAGAATAAAGAGGTATCTCAGATACCATAAAATACATGCTTCAAAGCGACAGTGGACTTAATAGTGACATTGGCATGTAAAGCCAGCAAAACAAAATAATTAAGCCACTGAATAAAACGACCAATGTTCCAACCATAAGCAGAAAGCATTTCCAATCAATAATTAAGAAATTATCTTTTATTCTTTATAGACAGCATAAAATTCAAGAAGGTTAGCGCTTTCATGGTTGTATCGCACCACTTCATCAGACCATAAAAAAGCTGCCAAAAACACTTGTTAATATAGTGCTTCATAATATCAATTAACCTATTACAGTGTAGAACCATTTCCCGATTTAAAGGTACAACGGACATATACATCCAATTATAAGAACTTATGTTCATACTAAAAGGCAACCTATCTATTTATATAAAAACATTTATATAATTTCTAAACAATCTACAATTAAAAATAACTAAAAAATAATAAAGCTCATATATATATATATATATATTCATATATATATATATATATATATATATATATATATATATATATATATATATATCCATATCATACAAATATAATCTTAATAACTCATTTAAAAATACTCCTATTTTTTAAAATAGGTTTCATCGGTATTCTATCATGTAGCCCCATGCCTCTGTCTGCCCTCAACCTAATGATCTATCTAGTCTCAGAGGTTTCAGTACGATTTATCAGATCGCCTCCCCTCTCACTTTGAAAGATTTGTTCCAGCACCTGGAATTTAACTGTGTGCGATGGATCAGTGAGGGAGACATGTTTGGCAAGGGCATTGGTAGTAGTACCTTTTCTAATATTTAACAAATGGTCACGAATACGAAATCTCAACTCTCTGTTGGTCTTTCCAACATAGAAAGATGAACATAAATCACAAACTGCTAAATATACTGCATTCTTACTATTGCAGTTCGCTTTTACCCTAAAAGTAAAGTCTGTTGCAAATCCGGGTGTAAAAAAAGTATAATTCAATGCTATAAATGAACATTGATTACAATTTTTACATGCTGTAGTGCCTATCGCATCATTGCAATGTTCCCTGGGTTCACGCTGATAGCATAGCATTCTTTTCAGTGACTTTTTATTTTTAAAAAGGAAGCTCGGTCTATCTCCTACTAACTTTTTAATCTCTGGATCTTGTATTAAAATTGTCCTGTACTTCCTAACAGTATCTGTTACTATATTAACATTGCTAGAGTAGTATGTAGGTACTCTCACTACCTGTCCCATATTCTTTTCTTTCTTATGAACATATGTTCTCTGTTTAGATGAAAAATATGGTTTTCCTATATCACTTCTTTTCACTATGCTATCCTTCATTAAATTCTCCATTTTATTGTCCTTATAACCCACACGACCACAGGGAGGACGTGCAGACTCCGCACAGAAGACACCTCAGTATTAAAATTGTCCTGTACTTCCTAACAGTATCTGTTACTATATTAACATTGCTAGAGTAGTATGTAGGTACTCTCACTACCTGTCCCATATTCTTTTCTTTCTTATGAACATATGTTCTCTGTTTAGATGAAAAATATGGTTTTCCTATATCACTTCTTTTCACTATGCTATCCTTCATTAAATTCTCCATTTTATTGTCCTTATAACCCACACGACCACAGGGAGGACGTGCAGACTCCGCACAGAAGACACCTCAGTATTAAAATTGTCCTGTACTTCCTAACAGTATCTGTTACTATATTAACATTGCTAGAGTAGTATGTAGGTACTCTCACTACCTGTCCCATATTCTTTTCTTTCTTATGAACATATGTTCTCTGTTTAGATGAAAAATATGGTTTTCCTATATCACTTCTTTTCACTATGCTATCCTTCATTAAATTCTCCATTTTATTGTCCTTATAACCCACACGACCACAGGGAGGACGTGCAGACTCCGCATAGAAGACACCTCAGCCGAAGATCAAACCAGAGAGCCTCTTGCCAGCAAGGAGGCCTCCGGTTCGATCTTCGGCTGGGGTGTCTTCTGTGCAGAATCTGAATGTCCTCCCTGTGGTTGTGTGGGTTTCCTCCTGGTGCTCCAGTTTTCTCCCACATCCCCAAATACATGCTGCAAGTGGATTGGGCACTAAAATTAGCCCTAGGCATGAGTGCGTGCATGTGTGTGCCTTATGTGGAAAGTTGGGCGCTGGGCTGGCAACTCGACACCATAAAAACTCCACTGCCAGTCATGAGCGGGCAGTGTGATCCGCAGTGGCAACCCTTAACCGGGAAAAAGCTGAAAGAGAGAGAGAGATTGTCTTTATAACCTCTCTCATACAGTCCCACTTTCAAATTATCTACTTCTTCATTAAACCTGGTGTCTTCAGCCACCAGCTTAGAAGTTCTAAGAACCTGCCCTTTGACTATGTTGTTAAAGATATATCCAGGATGCATACTGCTCCTATGAAGAAGAGTGTTTCTATAACATTCTTTGTGATGTATACTTGTTGAAAAATCCCTTTTTCTTTTTATATATACTCACATCTAAAAAATTAATCTGTTGATTAGAAAACTGCATTTCAAACCTCAAATAGTAATATTAATAATAAATGTAAATAAAGAGCACACATCCATGGTTACTAATATTGGATGTCGCAGTGGTGCAGCGGTAGCACTGTCACCTCACAGCAAGAGGTTCTCCCGTTCGAGTCTCAGCTGGGGTGCCTTCTGTGTGGAGTCTGTATGTCCTCCCTGCATTTGTGTGGGTTTCCTCCAGGTGCTCCAGTTTCCTCCCATGTTACAAAGACATGCACCTGGAGCCTTTCTCCCTGGGCCTCCACTGAAAATTGGCTTTGTTCCAAGTCGGACTTTCCCGGTTAACAAATATTAAATAAATTAAAGAACTTTTCTCCTCATTAGTATGCTCTACAAACGCATATAAATCCTGAAGAAACTGTTTCGTACCTCTCAAGATATAAGGATTATTATTTACTACTGGTCTCAGTGTTTTTTCCACAAAGATGGATAAAGGCTCTGTTAGCCAGTTACTTCCTGACACTATTGGTCTAAGGGGAGGCATGTAAAGGTTCTTATAGATTTTTGGTAAGCCCTGTATTGGTGTCAGAGGTTTAGGTACTAAAAAATAATCATATAAATTCTTATCTATCGTTCCATCTAACAGACATTCATACAAAACTGTTCCTTCATTATTCACTATCACTTCCAACTCAGTCTGTTGTATTGGTCTATAAGTTTTATCACTCAACATTTTCAACATACTTTTCATTATATAAAGATGTATCCATAATTACAACCGGACCACCCTTATCTGCAGGCCTAATGGTTATACTCAAATCAGATTGCAACCTCTTTAATGCCTGTTGTTCACTTCTAGATATATTGCATTTCTTCATATAAGTATTATCTTTCACTTTCATTTTATCAAAAACCTCATCTTCACATAATCTAACAAACATGTCAACTATCGGATGACCCATTGGCATAAATGTACTTGTTTTTTTAAAAAATGGCATATTCTCATTGCTGACATCTTTGAATAACATTTTGAATTGCAAGTTCCTGCTGAACATTTTAAAGTTTGTAACATTATCTGTTACCTCTAAAGGCTGCACAGGAATAAAAGACAGTCCTCTGTTGTAACAGCGAAAGTTCTGCTGCAGACAAACACTTATTCAAAATGTTCCATACTAGTGCTCCGTTCTCAGTCTCCTAGGGTTGCCACCTTTTCAAATGGCCAAAATGGGACATTTTCAGTGCAAACATCAGATTTTACAGGCCAACACATACCCATTGTCAGTACAAAGGATAGAACTTAACTTTTCTGCCTAAATAAAAGTTTATTCTTGTAACATTTTCGTTGCTTATTCTGTTTCTTATAAAATTTAGGTATTTTAGATACAGAATAACTGTTTTATACAACTATTACATAAAATATAGGAAACAATTTTGTCCTACAATCTCAAGAGATTTGCCATTTTTTTTTAATTTTTTGTCAGGACACAACTGCCCAAAGAGGGACTGTCCCTCGCAAAGTGGGACAGGTGGTAACCCTACAGTCTCCAACTGCGTTTGGCCCTGGCTGGGGATTCCTGCAAAAACTTCTGTTTTATCCTGCTATTTGAATGGCCCATCTACTCCATTAGTGGACCCAAACATATCAGAAGTGTGGAAAAAAACAATTTCTGTTCTTTTTGAGTTCGTTCATCTCTATTTTTAGTATTGGTTCCCGATAACATTGTGTGTGGTTGTACACTCATACTACTGGCACTATTTGTCATTTGTGACTGATTCTCTTTATCCTGCTGTTTTTCTTTGAATTCATTCACTGGTGGTGCAATCATCCTCCGCTTAGCACCAAGCCGTTCACTTTCACTATTCCACTCTTTGCGTCCCCGGTTTGGTAATATAACCTCCTCATACATCTCAGATTTATTTAAGGTGGTATTTGAATGTTCAAATTGATCTGAGCGTGTTTTAGGCCATACAAAAACATAACCTCCCTTAAGTCATTAATATCTCATTCCAAAGTGTGGAATTTCTGTCTCAGCAACTTTTTATCATATGCTGAGAATAATTCCAACAGGATTCAAACCATCTCTTGCACTAACAGTGCCAGATAATGTTCATATATCTGCTTCTCTTAATTTAAGATCTCATCAACAAAACTTTGTTCTTCTTTTTCACCAAATTCAAGGAGCAGACATGTATAATTAAAGCTCGTTTCCAAGTTAAGCTGCTGCCACTTGGAAAGTAGCTCAAGCTGTCTCTCGCCTTGCATAGGCATCTTCAATATTCTAAGCCATCTCAATATAATTTTATGTTTCAGGCAAGCCTCTAAGTGATATCGCTGGGCTTTCAGTCTTTTCCACATTCCGACCCCACCTCCTGCCCAGAAAACCACAGTGAAAAACTTCTCTAAAGCAAATTTCACACTCCTCAAAACCGAGGTGGAATCCTTCAAAGCCCCCGGGCCTGTGGAAAATACAGCCCAGACCACAGAATCCTTTATAAACACATTCTATGAACACCTTCAGGAATGCATGGATCATGCAATCCCAAATAAAACCAAGACCCAATCCTCCAAAGGCAGACGTCCTGTCTGGTGGACCCCAGCCATAAACAAACTATACAATAGAAGGAGGAAGCTACTACATGATAGAGCAAAATCCCCAAAATGAAGGCATCTCTGATCAGTGTTAGGAAAAAACTACGGGCACTCATAAAATCGTCTAAGGCCAGCTTCGAGAGAAAAATTGCACAGGACATTAAGGATAATCGCAAGGCTTTCTATAGTTATGTTAGGAACCTGGGTGGGAATTCCCAGATATGCTCAGAATTGGTCCAAAATGACAAAAAATACACTGAACCCACAGACATTGCCAACATCCTAGCTGACAGGTTCAGTGCAAACTTCTCCCCCCTCTCCCCACCAAAGGGGCACATATCTATCCCAGCAGAGTGCTGCCCCCCTGACATCTCAGATGCTGAGGTAAGAGCCGCCCTCTCCAAAGCAAAAAATACAGCATCAATGGGACCAGACGGTGTCCCGGGCTGCGTCCTACATGAACTCCAAGAAGAGCTAAACCCAAACATAAAACTACTGTTCAATCTCAGCCTTACCACAGGATATGTACCCAAAGAGTGGCGTACAGCAACAGTGGTCCCTCTCCACAAAGGTGGTGCCTCAACGGATCCTGGAAACTATCGCCCCATAAGCCTGACTAGCTTGGTCTGCAAAGCTATGGAAAGGATCATCATGGGCCTCATAAAAAAAGATATTGGGGACCTACAGACACTGGATCCTACCCAGTTCGGCTTTGTTAAGGGCAGATCCTGCCTCCTAAACCTGGTCGATTTCTTTGAAACAGTTACCAAGGCCATTGACGAGGGGAAGGTGGTCCACACAGCCTACCTGGACCTCGTAAAAGCCTTCGATACAATACCCCACTCTGGCATTATAGATAAGCTCACCAGCTTAAATATAAACCCCTATGTCACTAGATGGGTTGCAAACTGGCTCAAGGACAGAACCCACATGGTTAGAATTGCTGGAGCCATGTCAGACTCCAAACCAGTTACAAGTGGCATCCCACAAGGCTCAGTCCTGGGACCTCTCCTGTTCGGTATATATTTCTCGGAGGTACTGGCCAGCACGGAAGGACTGTGGCTGACCAAGTTTGCAGATGACTGCAAACTGGGCGCTATAATCGACTCTCCAGCCGACACATGCATCCTCCAAAAGGGCCTCATAGAAACAGACAACTGGTGCCAGAGCCATGGCCTCAAGCTAAACGCCAAGAAGTGTATAGTCATCCCCTTTGGCAAAAACAAAGTGCCCACAAATTACCAAATAGGTGGTAATCCATTAAGTACGGAATAAGTAATTAGGGACCTGGGGACCCAAGTTGATAGCAATCTCTCATTTGACAACCACGTGGCCAAAGTGGTTAGAAAAACATTTTATATCGCCCACCTAATCATGAAGGGATTCACATCTAGATCAGGGGAGGTCATCGTGCCTCTTTACTCATCCCTCATCAGGCCCATAATTGAGTACAATGCCCCTTTTGGGATGTACCTTACCAGACACCCGCAGCAACTGGAAAGACCCCAAAAGTACCTCACCAAGAGGATCAAAGGGCTCAAACAGATGCCATATGCTGCCCGGTTAAAGAAACTCCAGTTCTACTCAGTGGCATACTGCCTGCTCTGAGGCGATCTGTGCCTGATGTATAAAACCATGTCCAACCCGGAATTAATGGACATGCTGCACCTCAGAAAATCCAAATCTCATTGAGCTACGCGCTCAAGAGACTTGAACCTCAGCACTGAAATAAATAGGACATACTGGAGGGACAGATTCATAACCCAGAGGCTCCCTTCACTCTGGAATAAAATCCCAGTCCAGGTTAGGCAGAGTCCCTCATTGACTCTCTTCAAGAGGAATCTTGATGAGTGGATGGGAGATAGTAGGTTTACCCCAGGTATCACTTCTGTGTCACTGTTAGACAGAGGCACAGTATACTAACCTCAAAAAAGGTCATAGCAAAATTAATTTAAAATGGGTGGCGAAAGCCAAACACACTCTGGCTAGGCTTATAAATGCCCTAGGGCAGATAGCCTAGTATGAACCTATGAACCTATACAGGGCATCTTCTAAAATATGCATGTCCCTTAAAAACTGTGTATAATCAATATCTGGTATGTCATGCCCTTTATTGCTATCAATGAATATTGAATTAAGTAGTGGATTACCTTTTCTCTTAGTTTGTTCTAATACTGGTATACGCATTGCATGATTATCTATTCCCTAACTAAATATATCAACTATGAGATCGCTCTACAGCGGAGAAAGAACAAAATCCGTGCCAAATGACTCATTTGCCTGTGTGGCAATGTTCGTTTGCCTAAGAGTTATGCTACAACTGAAAGTGTTTGAAACGGATGACATTTCAATTAAACGGTAGCAATTGGTTCAATAGGCATCTTCCACTATGTTCATGAATATATTGGTTGATTTTTATGAGAGATTGGTGGGTTCACAGGAGAAACATGTTAATGATTTATGTATTAAAACTTCTAAGTGCAACAACATTATGAATTCTATCCACAGTATTTAAAGCTTTCTGTTATTTTGTCTACTCGTGAAAATTAATTGAAGTTTAAGAAAATTAGTAATTATAAGATAGACCTTAATGATTTTAAGAATAACAAACAATTTTCTTAGCATAATTATAAGAAGGCAGTGCATTTTGTTGAAATAATTGAACAATTCGAGGGTAAGTAACAACACAGTAAACCACCAACGACCAGCAAAAAATGATAGTGAACACACAGTAATGAAGAAATAATGATTATTTATTTATAATTCCTTCAAATCCAGACCGGTTTTGGCTATTCAGCCTTTATCAATGAATACAATAAACTGAATAGCCGAAACCGGTCTAGATTTGAAGGAATTATAAATAAATAATCATTATTTCTTCATTACTGCGTGTTCACTATCGTGTTTTGCTGGTCATTGGTGGTTTACATTGTTGGCTTGACCCTGCATGCCATCCTTGCGGAGCGTATGGTTGTTTGCTTAAGTAACAACACAAACATAAGCATTTTTCTAAGTAGAATTATTCCGTTTCCACTGATTTGACTAGTACTACATAGAATGGAGAGGTTACTTCAGCACCAGACTTTGTCGTTCCTTTAGCCTCCTCTTTCAGAAAAGGGAATTTATTTATTTTATTTTTTTATTTTACATTTGTTTACCGGGATAGTCCAACTGGACACAGGTTCCTTTTCAGCGGTGGCCCGGGGAGAAAAGCTCTAAGTATGTTTTACAATACAGTTCATGCAAGAAAGTACAATACAGGGTCTTGGGCCTCCTGTGGAGGAAAGCTCCAAGTATCATTTACAAAATAGTTCAAGCAAAAAATACAGTGGCTTTGGTACACATTTGCATCTATGTAACAATCATCTCAAAATATCATGTGGGTCTAAAGTCATGGGGATTTCAGCAAACAGTATGAGTTGTGGTGTGGAAGAAGGAGGGAGGGTTGACAACAGCCCTCCTTGTGTTGCAACAAGTGATGAACAATCCACTTTGAATTAATCTTTTGTACTCTCTGCTAATGCTATTTCTTTACTTAAGAGGGGTTTGAATTTTATCCCTACAGCAATGGTATATGAAGTTCAGCTAGTTGAAGATGTGGAAGAGTTTTGCAGATTGATCAATTTGTAATTGTTCTTTAAGGGTAAATTTGAGTATAATAATAATGACTTAAAATTTAAAGCTTCCAATTTGGCTCCACCCTCTAATAAATGTGTTGGAGCATTTGAAAAAAAAAACTTTGATTAAAGAATTGCATTTTAATCAGCAAAACAAGTTTAGTAAATTTAATAATTTGACAATGGCTCCGAAACAAATGATGCAAGCATTATGGGTAAATTCTGATGGGGTATTTAAACAAATTGATAAAGGAGATGTGGTAGTTGTTTGGGACAGTGAATTGTATCATAATGAAGCTTTAACACAACTATTGGATGTTAGATTTTATTCTAAGCTGGTGTTGGATCGCACTTTAAAATACTTGAAATTGATCGTTTTTGACAGTGGCATATGAAGAAGAAGTTATTTCTAAAAAAACATTATGATATTTCCAGGTTAATGATCCAAAGATGCAACAGTTTTATATGTTGCTGAAAATTCATAAGGATTTAAGAAAACTGTCTGGAAAACCAATAGTATCAGGGAAAGGTTCCTTGACTGAACCCCTTTTCGACTTTCTTACCTAATGTTTAAAACTATTGTTAGCCCTCGTTAGATCCCATTTAAAAGATATTACTCAAATTTTACAAGTTACTGACGATTGCCAAATGGAACTTAATTGGTATATGGCAACTTTGGATGTGAAATCGTGTTATACAAGCATATCACATTGAGCTACACTAATACCTGTGGAACACTGGTTGAAAGTTGCAGAAATATGTCCACTAGGTTTTAATACTTTTTATTATGCTTGATAGAACATGCTTTGACAAAAAAGTTTTTTTTTATTATCAGCAAGATTGTTATTTATGAGTAAAAAGCACAGTTATGGGGAGCTTCTTTTGCCCCCCTCCCCCATTAATACAGACTCGTTATGTTGAAAGCATGTTAATTTATGATACTAGCCACAATTTCTTTATCTACTTCATGCATATGTGGTGTAGATATATTGATGATTGCTGGATAGTGTGGAAATCTTATTTGAGTGAACATCATAAGTTTATACAATATTTAAATAAAAATAAATGGAGTTTGGAGTACAGGGCTGAATATTTTCATGCTAAAATTATGTTTTTGGAAGTACAGCTTGTTAAATTAGCTGGTGGATTAGTTAATACTTCTATTTATAGAAAGCCTTCTCATAAAATGCTTTAATGGAAATGAAAAGTTGTCATCCAACACATGTTGCTACGAATATTCTAAAATCTCAGTTTTTAAGATTAGGCATATTTGTTTTGATAATTCTGATTTGAATATCAAACATATGATTTGAAACAAAAGTTTACTAGTAGAAGATATAAATATGAATAAATTTCAAGAGTGTATGATTCAGTCAAAGATTTGGATAGAAATAATTTATTGTCTTACAAAACACAGGTAGATGATTCAAAATTTCCTTTATCTTTTATTATGACATACGGTTCGAACATGGGTGATTTCATTAATTTAATAAACAAATACTAGAAATTAATTCAAAATCACTTATAGAAAAGAAAAAAAACATTACAGCAATTTTTGAATAATAATAATTGTAGGTCAAAATGTATTATAGCTAAACAAATTACTGTAGTGGGTAACATTGCAATTTATTTATTTATTTATTTGACATTTGTTAACCAGGTTGGTCTGACTGGGCAAAGTCCCTTTTCAGCAGAGACCTGAGGAGAAAAGTTCAAGCATTACATTACTTAAACATTCATTAATACAGACAGTTGTTGCAAGAGAAGAAAAAAAAACAGCCTTAACTAGTTTAGTTTTTTTTTTTACATAAGAAACACATTCTGTAGAAGATAAAAGTACAAGTTAATCAGAGATTTATCATCAGGGATGAAAAACAGGCTAATGGGCATATACATAGATGTTTGTAAATAACAAAATATGATCAGTTATAGGGGCATTTAGTAAGACAAATTGCAGTGAGTATATGAGGTGAAAGAGAATTAAGGTACATAATTATAGAGTGTAGAGTAGAAGAGAAGTAGAAGAACAGAGTATGGAGTAAAAGCTGGATAGAAAGGAGAACAGGCAGGAAGCTTGTGAAAGGACTAGTATGGTAGTTGCTAATAGGGCAGCATTCTGTGGTGGTGGAGGGTAGCTTAAGTTGGGCCATGGCAGGTGCATGACCAAGATTTATGTAAGTAGTCTTTAATTGCTATTGTAAAGATTTTAGAGTCAGTGATATATCTGACATTGTGGGGTAGTTTGTTCCAGGCATTTGCGATGGAATAGATATAAAGAAATTTACCAATGTTTTTGCTAGGCATGTAGACTTGCAATAGGTTCAGTTGTAAGCTATGGAGTGTTTGGGAGTACAGGACTGGATGAGAGTGCAGAGAGAGAGGGACAGGAAGAAGGTTGATGTAAAACTGAATAAGCCAAGATAAGTTATGGTATTAGGATGTGGTGATGAAATTCTAGCAAATGCAGGTTTCTTAGGGCATTGCAATGGTGGGTGCAGTAAGGTAGGTTGGAGGCAAATTGAGCTATTTTGTTATAGGTAAGTTCTAGTTTAGTGAGAATATTTCATTGGAGGTGTGTGAGAATAGGGACAGCATAGAGCAGTGTGGGGAGTAGAAAGGCTTGTGCAAGGGAGAGTCTGAAGGCATTTGTAAGGTATTTATTATGTCTGTAGACCAGACCTAGTTTTTATGGGTCTTTTTAATGCACTGATGAGTGTGTAGATCAAATTTGAGATGGTCATCGATTATAACACCTAGGAGTTTGGTGTGGGATTCAGATGAGATGTTAGTATTATTCAGGGAGCAGACAGAGAAGGAAGATTTGTGATGCTGAAGGGAGGTAGGGAGAAATAGAAGGAGTTTAGTTTTCTTAGGGTTCAATAGTAATTGGTGGGAAGTAAACCATCTTTCGACAGAGTGGGGGGATTCTTGGGTGAGGGTATGAAGGTGTGTGATACTGTCAGAGCAGGAGATAATCGTGGAGTCATCAGCATATTGAATAACAGTAGACAGTGAACAAGAATAATGGAGGTCATTAATAAAGATGTTGAAAAGTAGGGGACCAAGGATGGAGCCTTGAGGTATCCCAGTTTGTACTGGAAGAAAGAGAGAAAAGTTTGATTGCCATTTCACAACCTGGAATCTGTTTGAGAGGTAGCTGGAGAACCAAGATATAGCAGATGAAGATTTTCAACGAAGACAAAGATTTTAAGATGAAGTTCACCTTGTGGACATTCTTCTTTTTTTTTTCTCAAAAATCTCTTTATTGAATTATAAAATATAACATAACAACAAGCATCAAAAAATTGTAAATATAATCATTTAGGAGTTATTTGAGGTTACACAACATATAGATGTACATTTCAACTCATGAATGTGGAAAAATAAAGAAAACAACAATATATACAATATGTACAAATGGTGACCAAGGTGCAAATGATTAAATAAAGTATTACTCATATGAGAAAATGAAATATGAAGGTAAATAAATCATATTAGTGTACTAAGACAAGAAAGTAAAAACTATTGATCGTTATTAATAATATAGAGGACCTTCTCTATAGTTTTGTTATTTAAAGCCATTTTTTTGGGACTCTTCAACATAGTTTTTTGTGCAGAAATGTATGAGTAAGCCATTGTTCTAAAGGCATTCCAATTCAATTTAGTGCGATCAAGCCAGTTTTTGGAACTGTAAAGTTTTATGAGAGAGGAAATAAATATAAATACATGTGTGTCTAATTTAGAAAGATGTATCAAGGGTATGTGGAGAATTGCTGTTTCCCAGGATAAGGTGGATTTGTGATATCCCATTATCTGTAACCTTACCTTCAAAGAAGTCCAAAGTTTATATGAATAGTGGCAATGCCAAAAAATATGCAGGTCAGCTTTTGGAAATGAGCAACAAGGACAAGAGGGAGACTTACTAGCATCGATTTTATTAAGTTTGGAAGGGGTATAATATGCGTTATTATTTATCATCAATTGGGTATAGATCAATTTCTTAAAAGGGGAGTGTTCCAAAGTGTTTCTAATAGCCAAGAGTTTTTGTTTCTCAGTTAATTGAGAATTATGTTTATCCCAGAAGTTAGAAAAAAGACATAATGAGTCTTGTATGAATTTGTTTAACAAATTATATGATTTTGATAGCATTTTCTCAGGGAGTGATAATGTTTTAATTATCGTATCTAAATTGTTAAGATCTTGTTCTTTTGGCAAATTAAGAATGCATTTAGCCATGACCACTTCTCTTAATTGACGTAGAATTATAGTATATTTACAATTGACTTTCAGTATCTTCAGCAGATTAGCCAGGGACAAATCTTTATATTTCAAGAGATCCCAGATAATCATATTTTTAATAAGAGGGTAGTTTGTAAGATTAAATGGCATATTATATAATTTAAGGTTGGGATTCAAGTGAAGTGGTTGAAGTAAATAAAGACTATTATCAAGCTTGACAAGTTTCAGTAACTCCTGAAATGCTTTGATCTTTTGTTTTAGGAAATTCAAGATTTTGAGTGTGTTTATGATATCTATAGAGATGAATGGAATGGCAACAGGGTTAATGTTTTTGGAAATAATATATTGATGCCATAGCTTAACCCAAATTGGAGACTGATTGTAGTTAATATTGTTCAGTCTAGAAATGTAAAGTAATTTGTTGGCCGAAACAATTAAATAATAGAGATACAAATTTGGCAGACCCAAACCACCCCTGTCTTTAGAAGTTGATAGTTTAGGATAAGAAATCCTAACTGTTTTAGGAAACCACAAAAATTTAGCTAGCTCTTTATTAACTCTATCGAAGAAGGATTTAGGAATGATTTGATCTGAGGAATTGAATTGGTAGATAAATTTGGGGAGAATATTCATTTTAATCACTGCAGCTTTGGATAAGAGTGATAGGTTAAGTAGTTCCCATCTACGCATATCAAGCATTATTGATGTCCATATTTTATTCAAGTTATTTTGAAATGTAGATAGGCTATTTTGATCGACATGAATGCCCAAATATTTAACCCCATAAGTAATATTAAAAGGAGATTCAGGAAATAAGTATGATTTATGTGCCAGATGGTTTAAAGGGAGAATATGAGTTTTTTGGGGATTAATGTGATAATCCGACACAAGTGAAAATTTCTCAATAGAGTTAACAAGTTTGTTTAGATCTGTGATAGGTGTTTGAAAGTATATTACTAAATCATCTGCAAAAGCTGAGAAAGGTAAATTAGTGTTCAAGACCTTAGGAATCCTATGGAATGTATTTTGTGTTATGTATAAAAGTGTGTGTGTGTGTGTCTTTCGGCTTTTCCCGGTTAGGGGTCGCCACAGCGGAACTCCGGTCCGCTAATGATTGGCAGTAGAGTTTTACATGCTGGCTTGCCGGGCCTAACGCACAACCTTCAACGAAGGAACGCCCATTCACGCATGTCGTCACACAGTAGACGCTTTAACTGAGAATCGAACGGGCAACGTCTAACTGTGAGGTTATGTATAAAAGTAATGGTTCTAAATACAAATTGAAGAGAAAAGGAGATAAAGGACAGCCCTGTCTTGTACCATTAGTAATCTTTATAGGGATAGATGTGGATCCATTAATATACAGTCTGGTAAAGGATTCTTTGTATAAAGTTTTGATTAAATTTATAAATGATATAGGAATATTGAAACAGGTCATAGCTTGAAAGAGGAAGTCCCAACTCACTCTATCAAATGCTTTTAATGCATCAAGAATCAATGCATATAGTGGGTTATTATCATTTTCCGTAAGGTGTATAATGGCTTCCATAGTCAGAGTGTTGTCCCATGCATGTCTGTGAGATGTAAAACCTGTTTGGTATGGGGAGGTTATAGATGTTAAAACTTTCTTTAGTCTATTAGCGAGAATAGAAGATAAAATTTTGATGTCTAAATTAATTAATGAAATGGGTCTGTAATTATTGGGGTCTGTTTTGTCTTTATTATTCTTTAAAATTAGTATAGTTTTTGAGGTGTTCCAATGGAGATCAGCTATGTCGTTTATTTTAATGTAATTATAAACCTTGAACAAGAAGGGAGCAATTACTGACTTAAAGGATTTAAAAAATTCTGGTGTGAATCCATCTGGACCTGGGGATTTACCAGGTTTGAGTCTGTCAATGGAATCCGAGATTTCAAGGAGACTTAGAGGAGCTGACAAAATGTTATGTTGTTTTTCATTCAACATAGGGAACATTATAGAACTTAGAAAACTATATGACAATTAACTATAGGTTTGGAATTTTTGGAATATAAATCAGTATATAATAGTGTAAAAAGTTGCAAAATTTCCTTGTCCATGTTATATATTTGATTTTTGTATTGTATTGGCGATATTTTAGGCCTGTCAAAGTTTTTTTTAATTATTCTTGCTAGAGTTTTGGAGGGTACTTGAGCCCATTCAGAGTAAGTAATCTTTGCTCCAGTATTGAGAGGTTATTTTGATGTAACAAAAGAAGTTCTTTTTGAGATTGTATAATTTGCTCATAATATGAGGGGTCCGAATTTAATCTATATTGAGTTTCAAGAGACTGAATCTTTAGTTTTAGGGATCTTTCTTTATTATTAACTTGTCTTTTAAGGTATGAAGCCTTACCAGTGAACATTCCCCTCAACCTAGCCTTACAAGCAGCCCACTGTATATCATAGGGAATATCTGTTAAATCTAGGTTATTTTCCATTTCTTGAATTATTTCTATACATGTTTTGCTAATATCTTTATTAGAGAGCAAATTGTTATTCAAAGTCCAATTATTATGTTTGAATGTATGTCTAGAATTAAAGTCCATATTTAATTTTAGTAAGATTCTAGAGTGATCAGAAAGAAATTTGGGCTCAATACTAAAGTCTAATAACAATTGTGATAAAAAAGTAGATATAAAAAAGAAATCTAACCTTGACCATGAATGATAACATTTTGAGTAATATGTATATATATCTTTTTTGTTTGAGTATTTAGTAAGTTGTAGAGGGTCTATAAGATTATGGTCCAATATTAGGTCCTCCAGCGCAAGGGATGCTTGTTGATTATAAGAAGAGGAACAGCTAGTGCGGTCTATAACTAGGTTGATTACAGCATTCCAGTCTCCACCTACAATAACATACTGATCTTTATAAAAAGAGAGAATATTATGTATCTGTAGAATAAAAAAATGTTGATGACTACAAGGACCATAAATATTTAGCACCAAAAGTGGTTTATCTAGATTTTGTATGGTGGAGGTAAAGCAGCACCATCTGCCCTCATTGTCATGTTTTTCTTCAATAATACTCCCCTGAAATTTTTGTTTAATTATGATAGCCACCCCCCTGGAATTAGAAGTGTCACCAGAAGCTATTATTTTTTTGACCCATTTTTTGCTTTTTTCTTTGTACCAGTCATCCCTAGGAATATGTGTTTCTTGCAGAAAACATATATTAGCATGTGATTTATACATTAAATGAAATAGTAAAGATTTATTAGCTTTGTTCTTAATCCCTCTTACATTCCAGGAATCAATTATTAATAAATTAGTCATGTGATTATCAAAGGTCTGTTAGAAGAAATGCAGGAGAATAAAATGTTTGCGCATGAAAAAAAATATAAAAAGGAAGAGAAAAAGCAAAACTTAGTCTCAGTACAACAATTATTATATATAAAGGTATGATTCAAAATAGAATTAACTTTAGTCTCAAAATCTTCCCGCCTCCCCACCCCAGTGCCTACCCACCTTAACTTCTCTAAAGAAGGAAGATATAGATAACTATATGTATGATGTGTGTACTTGGTCACCAATAAATCCCATGTATCAAAAGAAAGTTTGAGCAAAGTCCTAAGAAGGACTATAATAAAGTTAACAAAGCTAAACATATTTACACAATAATCTGATAACAAGATGCCCGACATACTTAACCCCATTCACATGTGTATTCACAAACTCCTATATAGTTATTTCGAAATTGTGTCATATAAAGAAAATACTCCCCGGGATTCATGAACCTTGCGCCAGGCGCCCGCATAGCGTTGGCGTTATAACGCCAAATATGGCTGCTGAGCGATTCAGGTATGAATGAATTCCACGTGCACTACCGGCGTGCGCCGGACCGTCTCCGCCCCCCGGCGTAGGTATGCAAAACACACTGTGTGCGGTATTGCACCATGCAAATGAGGGCAATAGCGATCCACGAAGTGGCGCAGGCGTAGCGTAAGGGCACGGCAATGTAAACCAAAAAGCGGTTTACATTTACCCAAACATACCGGAGGAGTAACGGAAGGCTGTCAAAGTCAGGTATCATATAGGTGCAATATGCCAATGTGGAAAGGCACCGAGAATGTCCAAAGAAAATATGCACAAAATGTAAAAATGACATAAATGGCACGCGTAGAAAGAACAGCAGACCCCGGGATGTGTGCACAGAAGTTGTAAAGCAATGAAATAATATGATAATGTCCGAAAAGAGCATTAGAACACAAATCAGCTGCACAGCCACCACACACCATAGTATGTATGTAAAGCTGCAACCCCAGCGCAATGGTTGTCAAGGAGTGGAGGCGGTGTCCGCGCCGTAACCAGGTATTAGTAGTCAATTCCATGCAAATGAGGCAGATAATAGTGAATCGCAAAAACGCGCCAGCGTAAGGATGGAGCAACGGCGTAGCGGTACTACACCGAGGAGTGGCCTACACCAGATACATGTCAACCACACAGGGGTGTGCCACCGTAGGAGGAAGGATATTGGAGGACAGCAAATCTGGGCTGTACAATGCACATCACAACATCATGACTGGCGTGTTAGGAAATAGATGCGCTGACAGTACAGAATGCGCGTACAAATGCATGTGCACGAGGATGACTACGTTCCCGAAACCAGTCGTGACGGCCTCACCGTCAACAACCAGGGATATAGGAAGGTAATGCGGAGAATACGAGGAAATGCGGAAGCAGTGTAAATGTATCCGTAACGAGCAATTAACACCAATCAATGCAGGAAGGGCAAACGCCGTCAGCTGATAAGTCTGCATGCAGACTCCTGCAGAACGGGAAAGGGAGGCATTTGAGAGCAAAGATAATAGGGGATGTAGTAGAAATGCAAAGATCAAAGAACCGAAATAGCACAGCCAAGTACAGAGGTAGCATAACTGCGGCTGCAGATAAAATGCATCATATGCCATGTGCCTGCAGGATGCAGTAATGTAAGATGCCAGGCGAAGGCAATGCAGGCAACTGTAATGTAACACTACAGGCAGTACCGTTGCAGCTGCAAGCGTAAAACCACGGAAATAATCCATGGATAGGGCCGCACAGACACACCCAATGACCTCACCGGGTATACAGCACAACAGTAATAAATGTGAATGCGCACAACACACAGCGATTTCCCAAACGCCGCACCGTAGGGTGTAAACAGACGGGGAACTTTTAACATGTATATGCTGGGTGCCGCCGTGGCCGTGATGCATAGGTATGAGGCAGAGACAGACGGAGTTGCGGAGGGTGGTGCCGACAACAACCGTAGGCCTCACAGGAGAAGGAGAGTGTTCAGACCAAGGGTGACCTACCAGGGGCTGCGAGACCTGGAGATAGTAGAGCGCTACAGGGTGGACAGGGACACGTTACAGCAAATAGTGGAGCTGTGCCGGCGCCTGAGAACAAGAGACAACAGAGGGAGCCCATCCCAGTGGACACAAAGGTATGTGTGAGCTTGCGAATACTGGCTACAGGTACCTTTCAAAGGCCCACCGGGGACATAATGGGCATCTCACAGGCATCAGCATCCAGGGTACTACACCAGTTCCTGGATGCCATGTTACCACATGCCCATGAGCACATAAAGTTCCCCACATCTCAGGAGGAGTTGGCTAGCAATATGCGCCGCTTCCACCGTGTGGCACAATACCGGAGGTCCTGGGTGCGATAGACTGTACGCACATAGAAATCAAGTCACCACCTGGGGAGCAGGGTAGACGCTACATAAACCGCAAGGGATACCCCTCCATCAATTGCCAGGTCGTGGTGCAATGCGCAGGGCATTATCATGGATGTGTGTGCGGCAGCCCTGGAAGCTACCACGACTCCCATATCTGGCATGCCTCACAGCTGTACCAGGTATTCGCCAGTGGGGACATCACACAAGGTCACCTTGTGGGGGATGCTGGCTACGCACTGGAGCCGTGGTTGATGACACCCATCAGAAATGCACACACACACATGCAAGAACGCCATAATGAGGCACACGCACAAACGAGAATAATCATAGAGCGTGTGTTCGGGATGTTGAAATCACGGTTCCGGTGCATGGATACATCCGGTGGAGCCTTGCAGTACTCTCCAGGCACAAGTGCCCACATATTCATAGTATGTTGTATGCTACACAATATGATTCTGCGGAAACAGCTGCTGCAGGGACATAATGCCGGAGGGCCACCAAGTCCGCCACAACTGCCAGGGCAAGCACAGGCACAGGGCGTGCGGCGCCACGGACACCCTGAGCCAGCCCCAGTAGGTAGACAGAGGCGTACCCAATATGCCTACGCCCTGGCAAAGAGGGAACGCATAGCACATACTCTGACAGTGTAGGCCCCATGGACTGACACCTCCTGACCTGCACACACAGTAAAATGGACGCCACACAAACATGTCCGCCCGTAATGTGTACCGTATGTGCGGACGTATGTGTGACTCCAACAAAGGCACCGGCCAAACACTGCACACCCAATAGCCAGCAGAGCATGGAACGCCAACACCAACGCCGCCGGTTCAACAGCACACGGCGTAGCCATATGCTGCCACTATCGCCGCAAGTCGACCACACATGTACGCATGTGCATACACAGATACGGAAATACATATCAGTACACATGTAGAAATATATGTACGCATACACAGATAGAAAGTACAACAGGGTAATATGGAACCCAGGGATGCAAGTTCACAGATAAGTAAGGCGAAATCACCACATATTAAACATAGTGACCGACAACCCGATTATCCTGGAGGGTGGGCAGGGCAGGTAACGCCAGCCATGGAAATGTTAACCTGCATCAATACATATCCGCGTGTCGGGATGGTCACCAGTCCACGGTACAGTAACGGGATATGTGTAGGGTCACCACCTGTCCCACGTTGTGAGGGACAGTCCACCTTTGGGCAGTTGTGTCCTGCAAAAACATTGACAAAATGGCAAATGTCCTGAGATTGTAGGACAAAACCATTTCCCATAATTACTTTATTAGTTGCACAAAACAGTTATATTGTAGAAGAAACATCTAAATATGATAATAAACAGAATAAGCAACTGTAATGCTACATCGTCATATTCCGTCAAAAAAGTGAATCGCTGTCCTTTGTACTGGCCGTGGGTGTGTTGGCATGCAAAATCAGACGTTTCTACTAAAATTTCCCACATTGGCCATTTGAAAAGGTGGCAACCCTACATATGTGCGTGTCATATCCATAGGACATGAGTGCGGAGATACACGCCGCCACCGGCGATGCGGCCAACGTAGGTATTGTGTTCAACCGTCGGTGCGAAAGCGGAAAGCATACCAGTGAAGTGTACGACATTATGAGGAACGTACCTCATTCGGGGTGTAAAACAGTTCATGTTCCTCGCAGTACCTACAAGTTCCACATTGAAAATGTCTCTCAAACATCCATTGTTAGGAATGTATATAAATGACATCCTGGTAAATAGAATGTACTCATAGTAAGTCAGTAAAGGTTCTTCACTGTAAGTAAATCAGCATATCATAATCAACCTATGACCTACTTAGCTGAAGTTGTCACTATGCCATTACTATGTGTTCCACATTATGCCCATGTGTTTCACATTACTACTGTGTGTGTTCCCCACTCCGGAAATAGAAGGTTGACAGCCATGGCGGCAATATGTGTATGTGTGAGGTGAGGTTGTCGTGTGTTCCGCTGTGTGTGTGTAATGTGTGTGCCAGTGTAAACTGTGTATGAAGGTGACATGTCACAGGCGGAGTGTAATAACAGGCGTAGGCATACAGTACAGGAACCATAGGCGTATGTACAGCAGTACCCACAAAGTAGTACTGGCATCTCCTCAGTGGCTATGCACGTGGCGGCGTAAAATGATGCAAAGCGCAGATGTTCCAAAGTGTTGCACAGGGCCATAGCAAACCCGGAGATGCAAAGGACGCATGTACAAACCACGACCGTAGGTATGGCGGCCATAACGTAGACTCCACACGGTCTGTTGGCAACGTTACACAGCATCAGGCATGTACGGCGAAAATCTGAATGTGCCATCCGGCACCGATCGTGAACACTTACGGTCCGGTAAATACCGCGGTGTGTTCCACGACCGTGGCGTAAGCAAGCGGCACACGAATAGGAGGCTACGGTAGCATACAGTCCGCCCCAAGTATAGGACCACAATCACCGTAACTATCAGCGACAAAGTGCCAATGGATGGTAGGCGCGGACGGACATCCGCAGATATATAACCGATGTGAAGGCGGAATCGTGCAGGAAGCACACATGCAGGCGATACCGACAGCAGGCGACATCAACAAAACAAACATTCCCGGAACAACAGACAGGTAACCCGCAGCTCCCCAAGCAGGGATGGAGCACACACACAAGCATATCTGGTATGTGTAAATGCAAGACTCACACTCCGTACCCGTCACCCACATCCGCAGATATACCCCATTGCACATATCAAAGGGATAACAGCTAAAACCGTAGCAAACACATACAGGCAGTGAATGACAGCGGCATACCCACAACAAGCTCATGGGGAACACTAGCAGCGGCTGATGCATCCATGCATTCGCTATGTACAGGAAAATAACAGCCATGTAACACATTTGAATGCACAACGCCATCGACAGACGCCGCCAGGACACGGGGACCCACATGTCGAACACAATACCATACCCAACACACACAATCCACGGCTAACACCACAGCGAAATGTACCCGACACCACACATAGCGGATGCAGTCACACAAACATGATACAATACATACCATCCTCACTAAGGTATTGCAAATAACCAACGGCCACACGAGGAAAGAACCATGGCCTAGTGCCGACGCGTAACGAACGAAAGGAAGGGGGATCACCGCTGATATGCGCATAAGTACACACCGAGGAACAGCTATTGGCCTGATTAACCCACATGGATCAGGCGACGACGAATATAAGGAAGACTCCCTGGATATCCAAACCGTATGTTCATACCGAACCCATACGAACTCGAGAAAGAGAATCAAGGGAATTGAGTCGAACGCAGAACAAAAGGCCGGAAAGGTATGTCGAACCCACGAATTGTACTGGTGTGTAACGCACGATACGTATGACGAATCTGTACAGTATGTGAACGGTGTGTGTAGGTAAAGATACCTGTCCATCAGGCAGAGAGACGGTAAGGTGGGATATGTAATGCTAAAGCGCGCAGCATACCAACAACTGTGGACAACGTGTGCACAGCAGTGGGACAACATGTAAACACCGGGATAACCCCAGGTGCGGCTTGCCACCCTTTCAAAAGGCCAAAGTGGGAAACCGTCGGGACACACTTCAGATGTTACAGGTGGACACATACCCATGGTCAGTACAAAGGTTAGAACTCTACTCTTTTGCATAAAGAAAGGTGTATTCTTGTAGCAGTTCAGTTGCTTATTGTGTGTCTTGTAACAGTTAGGAATGTACATACATAAATAAGTATGTTATGCAACTCTTACATAAGAATGGGATATAGTGATGTCCCACAATCTCAGGACATTTGCCATTAGTGATAAAGTTTGTCAGGACACAACTGCCCAAGGAGGGACTGTCCCTTGCAAAGTGGCACAGGTGATAACCCTACCCCAGGTCTGCCATAGGGGTTGCAAACACAGAACAATGCCACCACCCACGCCGATGCTGGCAGTGGATATCCAACACTGAAGTGCCACAGCAGGGGATAGGACATTTATGTATAGTGTCACAGCACACATGTGCATGGGCATATACCGTCGATGTCATACGGAATGTGCGCACGACGTGCACCTATCCCACGCAGTAGGGGCGACTATGTCAAGTATGTGTAATGCAAAGCTGGCATGATGGATATGTTCAGAGATCATAGACAGTATCACAGGCATAGCATGCATGATGGAACGATGGGCTAATGTTATATACATACACAAGATATGTATGGCCTGCACATATGGGACAATGTAGTAGCAGAATAGGTACCCGAAATGGAGGTACCAGCAAGTGACCATGTCCAAGCGTTCCATAGCAGGTGCAATGTGTGCCACAATGATGTCCAGCAGTGCCGTGTGTAAACACATGTGCAATGTACACAGTACTGATACCCCCCCCCATGGTAGTGTCCACTGAACGGCAGAACTGGATGTCAACTGTCATGTCTATACAGTACGTCCGCTGTGGTGGTACCATGGGTCTGTGTCACCCTACCAGCAAGGCAGCTATGACATGACTAGTGACACAGTGTGCCCCTGTGGGATGTGCACAGGACCTATGTCCCACAGCATGGTGTGTGTCCAGTCTGTGGATGTCACACAGGCGCCCGGGCTGAGCAATGTGGCATGTGTGCACACATGCAGGACTGCTCCTCGCACCCTGCCCACAGCAAACGCCATGCAGGAGTACTACATGCATCAGTACTGTGGAGAACATGGGCCATGGCAGAGTACATTACACCCCTGTGTTAGTGGCATCTAGGTGAGCACAGATGTGTTACATGACTGTCATTTGCATATGTAAACTGTCTGAGCTGGGTAGAGAGCACAGCATGACTATACTGAGACATGTAACGTTGTATCCATTGTGTAAGGTACACCACACATGTGTTATTGTAACATGGCCTGCGTGTACATGTGTGTATGGCACAGGTACAAGGGCACCCAAGGTATCAGCTACACATACGGTCCAGAAATGTGTAGTCCTGCACATGTGTACCCACACTATGGTGTAATATGGCAACCACAGCACCATGTGGGCCATGTGTGTGTACATCAACCATGTACAACGTGATATGCCTGTATAGGGACAGTATCCATGTGATACACACCGCATGACTGTCAGTATGCAAAGGTGATGTGTATGCACTATGTGTGATGTAACTGATGCAATGATATCTACATGATATATCTGCCACACTGACACCTGTATGGGTGTCAGCAACATGAGTAGGATGAGCTAGAATGCTGCCAGGTATGTAGAAGTGGTATATGTAGGCATGTACAGTACTGTGTGACAGCAGGTAGTGTGCGTATGCAAATACTGAGCATGAGGGGCCACATGTCTGAGGCGTGCAATGCCACACGTCCCTGACATGTTGTAGTTAGCATGACATGCCTGCACCACTGTGTGAACTGTACAGAAGGCACATGGCGTAACATGCCGATACATAGGTGCGATGTGATGCTGGATGTGTACACTGTCAATAGCATAGAGTGGAATGGTGCTGAAGGGCAAAGAGCAGATCATGTCTGATGTGATACCCTCTGTACCACCCCAACCACCCATGCAATAATATGACAGGTGGCCAGCATGGGATGTGGTGTTCTGTGGCGCACAGAAGCCCAACAAGGGTGCCAGGAAAGGCATGCAGGTAGTCAATGAGTGTGTGAAGCATGTATGTCAAGATGTGGCCCAGTGCCATACTGAATGGCCCAGTCATGGGTGTAGAGATGCAGCCCCATACGTGCAATGCAGTACCATCCATGTGTAGTGTGATAGATGTGGTAGTGTGGTGGTCATGGTGCACAACGTACATGAATGGGCTAGCAGTCACTGATGTGTGCTGCTGCAGAGACATGTAACAGCCAGGTTGGCGGGATACAACAACTACGGTGGTTGGAGGTGACATTGGGACTGTGTTCCCAGACATAACATGTGCATGCCAGTACTATGTATGTGTCCACAGGGTTAATACAATGTCCAGCCAAGGATTGGAACCCTGTAGTGAGTGAGAGTGTGTATTGTTGGTAGGTACCCCATTGGCAGGCAGGATGCCAGCAACATCTGTGTCGTCAATGCCTGCATGACCGTGGTATGCTGCATTGAATGTGGATGTAGTCAAACAGCAGAGACATACCACCACACTGCGTGAGGGCCCACACTGCAATGTCTGGCAGTCATGTGTAGGTAGCTAGCTGTGGGTATGTCATGCACCAGCAGGACACACCATGACTGTCAAGTGACACACAACACACAGGTGAACAAAACTACCGTGCAACAGCCTGCACATGTGCCCATACAGCACGTGTGCATGGAACAGGAATACCACTGTGGCGTCTGTGAAAATGCCAGCACCACCATGTCTCAGTGTGGAATAGCATGGTCCCTACCAGTGTGTAAATGTAGCAGAAGTGCACTGTGATCACTGTTGGCATAGGCACATAGACTGTCCATTGGACGTGGTGCCATGCCCTCAACAACCTCTGTCAGTGGATGTCAGTAATACCGGCTGTAGTGTGTATGTACCATGCATGCTGCTATGGTTGTGTGCTTAGGGTGTGGCTAGCAGGGATGGTAAGCATGGATGTTCAGCAAACAGAGGGGGGAGGTGTGTAGGCCTAGCATACAGACACATGTAGGTTTGGTGCATGCTGAGGGTAGTGTAGGTATGGTATGTGTCGTGTAATGTGTCACCCAGCTATGTGTACTGCATGGCCAAGCATGTGTGGAGTGCGTGGGAGTCCATACTAGGGAAGGTCGTGTTGCTGGCAATACATAGCAGTAGCAACTGTCCCAGGTGCAATGTACAGCATGCCACCCTGACTGGCATGTAACCTGTGGTGTACAGTGTCTGCACTGTCGCGTGTCACAATGTGCGTAGTGGCCACAAACATGGGTATCTGAACATGGACTACCTATGATGCAATGTGTCATGGGAAAATACAGTATGTGTGTAAATCACGGTGTGGTGTGGGAACCACCCACCTGTGTGTGTTGCAGTCCAGGTATGTGACTGGGAGGTATGATCTGTGTACAATCTGGACTGGCAGGTGTGGCGTGTAGGGCATGGAGGCAGGTCCCAGGCACTGTAGATAAATGACATGTGTGCTGTACTGTGTGTGCAGTGCTAGTGTACAGCACAGTGGAGGGTGTAAGCATTGTCACACATCACTGCATGCTGTGCCTACCTGTGACAGCCCTGCCAGAGACAGACATGTGACACCGCTGCACAGGCAGCATAGCATGAGAAGATGTACATGTGGGCTGCACACCTTAGCCAGATGTCCACCGTCATGTGTGCCACGGTAGTGTGGTTCAACACGACTATCAGACTGGACAGACAGCACATGCCTGCATAACAACAGTATGACCATAGTCAACAGTCCCAGTGACAGAGTAGGCCAATGTAGACTATCCCTGCATGCAGACCAGTGGCTACTGGACACCTGGCTAGACACACACCTGGACGGTTAATTCACCATTGAGCCATCACATGTCCACGTCCATGTGGGCTGTACAATGTCATCACAGGGTGGTCACAATAGCAGGTGGCAAGGCAGACACGGTGTACCAGGTGATGTGTCATGTGTGCATATGTTGAGTAGCACAGCCGTTCACATGTCTGCAACATACTGGTGCACGGTGTATACTGTTACATGATGAATGGAACTGCACTGTCACCCACTACAGGGCCAGCTGGCACAGGTGTGTTGTGACTGGTGTAACCCATGTTTGCACAGGATACACACTGCTGCTGTAGGCAGCCATGCTGGTGGCCACCAGTGATATATGCAGTGGTCATACAAACATACCGTACACAGTGTTCAGGCAGGAATGTAAATTGTCGTGGACGATGTGCTGCTATGTGAATGTGGGTGTTTGTTGTGAATGTCACACATCCAGGAGACACCATCTGGTGCAGTCATGGTTGTCAACACCGGTACACACATCCACAGCAGTCAGAACCCAGTCCGACAATGTGTGTCAGTCACCCTTGTACTGTGTGACACATGTGCACATGGCGGAACACCTCCCACTGTCATCTAAGCTGGCTACATGATGGCTGGAATGTGCTGTAGAAATGTACAATGCTGGTAGCCCAATGAAGTACCTGGAATCAGACACAGTACACTATGTCAGCCATGTAAACCATGCACAACAATGACTGCCCAACAGACACAAACAATGCATTGACACATGGAGCGTGTGCTCATGACAACCCCACCGAGGTATGTTGCACATATAGATGTACAAATGTCATCTATGGCCATAGCATGGATGCAGACACACATACTCCACAGGTAGTACCATGTGATGTAGGTAGGGGGGCATTGCTGGTGTATATGTCACAGTAGATGTACACAGACATGTCCTGCATAGCCGTCATGTAGGGGTAGCTGTGGTATGTCACTACTGGACATGCCCACACAGATTACCATGTCCGCAGGAGATGTGTTAGGTGTGTACCACATGTGACATGCTGACAACAATCTGCGATGTGTATGGCTGCGGTGTACCTGTGTGACAATGTCTGTGATGGGTGCAAAGGCACATAGTATTGTATTGTATGCACACAAGCCCCACATAGCTGCATAGCCTGAACAGACAGTACAAGGAGTGTGTGGGATGATAGCAACCCACAGGTGGAGATGGGTATGGACGGCCCACAACCACATGTGTGTGTACGGTGTTCACGTCCACGACACATGAGCATCTGAGAGGCTAGCGTCACAGTTGTACAGTGTCGCATGTACATATGTTCAGCAACATCTCTGTATGTCCCACCACTGGCCTGTGGACCGATGGACAACAACCAAATGTGCAGGTATGAGATGTGCACAGCACATCACAGATGCCTACCGTAGAACAGGCCTACCATGTAGACATGTGCACAGTAGGTCTGCGCCACCTGCAGTCAAACACGTTAGGTGCCAAACCACACCAATAGTCCGGCCAATGACACAGATGGGCGTGCATGCCTCTGTGTATGTATGTCTGTGAATGGCTCCGGCATAGCAATATAGCCGTGTCACCATTGTGAACAACAATATGAATGGGTTGTATGTGTGAGGGTGCATCACATGTGTATGGTCAGATCGGCGATACCATCAGTGGGCCTGCTATGTGAACATCCATGTCCCCATACATGGATACCTCTGCTGAGGCCAACACCACATTCACACAGGGAGGGATGGCGGTGTGTAGTGCAGCAGCAGACATGTGGGTGGCAGCGGGCAATGTATGTACACATATGTGTCACCCACATCAGTTCAGGCGGATATCCATGTGCATGGGATAGTGGTGTGTGTACACATACAGCACTGTGTCGATCAACATCCCAGCACATAGCACCTGCCAGGGCTACAGTGTACGCATGGATGTGTGATACCTGCATGCACCACACACACCCTCAACAAGCAGCGTGCAGCATACCCCGCTGGAGGCCAGTGTCCACACCATGGTGATAAACATGTTGAATGTCCATATTCACACAGCTATGACCAAAGCAATGGACAGCCACCCTGCCAATACCGGCAGCCCCTGGGTGGGTCACACCCATTGCCATGTATGATGCATACCCTGCCATATCATGCAGAGATGACCAGCAAGGCTGCATGAGCTATCGCAGTCCCACATGGTGCAATGGACAAAAGGCACTCTCACTATCAACCATACACAGTAGTAATGTGGTGGCGATGCACCCTGTCATGTTACAGGTGCTGTGTGATGCTCTGCACAATGTGTGCGTGTACATGCTATGCATGGCCTTTCCTGCTAATGTGTCATGGTTACACATTGCTCCATGTCTATCACATCGTAACACAGGTGAGCTGGGGCAAGTTGTCCAGCACCGGTACAGTGCTGTGTGGAAGTACATGGCACAACACATGCATGTGCAGGTGTCCATGTGTATGTGTACAGTGCCGCTGCTGTCGTTCACAATGGACACAGACGTGATGTGTACTGACATATACACAGCGTACAGGTGAACAGTAGCACAGGCGTCACATGGGGACATATGCCAACTGATACGGACATAGGGGCAGCCAGGTACACATGTCCATGGCAGGCTAACATCTACATGGTGCGTGCACAGTGTGATGGGGTGGCACACAGATATGATGTGACACCCAGTGCTCAATGGTGTGAAGCCACAACATCGGCTGTGTCACCCCCACGATGCCCTTCACAGATCACTGTGCAGATGTCGTACATGTCATAGCAATGTATTTCCAACAGTATGCCAGCACAGCAGTGTGAATGTGACCTGCCACCATCATTATGTCTTCCAGATAATGCCACGTTCACGGCTACCACCATTTAGCCGTCAGGAGGAGGGGGTCATCATACCATACCTCCAGAGTAACTACAATGCCCTGTTCAGCCATGTCCCACAGCAGGCACAAGAACGGCAGGAGATGTGGGAGGAGTTGTGCAGGAGGGTGAACAGCGTGGGCGGAACCAACCGCACATACCAACAAATCCGCAGGCACTGCACAGACCTGATCCGGCATGCAAGACAGCGTGCGCTGCAATCGCCAGGCAACAATGTGGGACAGGTGGTGGGCCACCAACACAGCCCCACTCACAGCTACGGAGGAGCTCCTGGTCAGTCTGGGGACACCCGCGTAACAACATGCACAACCACTTGCGTCCATCGTGGAGGTGGGTGTCACCCAAGCTATGAGCCTGGAGCCGCATGGTAAGTCAGTGTTGCATGTATGTATGATAGGCGGCGTGGGTGTGGGTGTCATAGTACAACACATGATATAGCAATACATGCCAGGTATATGGCCACACAAGATGCAAACCATTGTATGCTATGTTGTGTTAGCAGACATGTGCATAGCACATGCAACCACACATGCATGATGTGTCATGCACAGTGCTGACCGTGGAGATAGTAATGGCTAATGTGTATACCTTTGTGTAATGCCTTTACAGGTGCGTCTGGCGTGTCGCAAGGACAAGGGTCTGTTGCAGGTAAGTCTGTTGCCAGTCAAGCGCATGTTCTGCTGTATTGATATTCCCCATGTGTCTAGGCATGACATGCTCACCTGTGTGTGCCCCGTCACGGTATACAGCTCGCACCACCCGACATACACACCACCCATGTACAGTAGATACACCCATTACCGTGAGTGGTATGACACCACACAACCAATTGGTGTGTTACGTGCATTCAGCTATGCATACAATGGTGTAGGTGTTACACAATGGCTGCATGTGTAGTATGCATTGGAATGCCAGTGCAGTATGGACACAGTACCACAGAGTGAGCTGTGATCTGGCCAGAGCACAGGTGTTACCAATGTGACCCATGCCCCTGCATCGGTGCACCGCGTTGTGACATGGCGCATGCCATGTCCCATGCGATGTATGTCTCTCTGCACCATTCTCACACCATGTTATGACCTATGCACATCATTGCAGACATACACTCTGTCAGCATATCCGTACAGAATGTGACCGTCACACTAGTATGGGTGTATGTCACATGGGCCACCACAGGGCCGTGTGCACAATGTCTACCACACACAATTGTCAATGAGTCAGACAGACAAGGCCATGGTGGATACCTACAGGCATGTTGCCACACAGCACATCCACAGTGGGTACTCACCATTGCACCCTGTACACACATAGTGGGTTCATCAATGTAGTGGACCCCCTGGACATCTGCTGTAGTACACCAGTGACATGAAATCCCTCTCCCCAGCTACTACAGGTGCCTCCAATGTCCACCATATATGTGCTGCTGAGCAGCTGAACTGACTTACAGACATGGCAATGTAATGCGTCCAGGTCACGCATCGCACAGACACATAGCTGTGTCCTGCTACTGTGCAGTGGCACAGAGCCTGCACCACACACCGTACAGCTACGCACACAGCTCACAGCAAACGTACCTGCACAGACATCACTGTTACACATACATTGTATCTGTACACTGTACACATAACACTGCACCATGACAGCCATCGTGATGTGGTGCATGCGGTGGGACACCATCCTCACATGTCCACATGATACCGCACATGTTTGCGGTGTACATTACATAGTGTTGGCAGCCATGTGTACTCTCAACCTGCCCGCGGCCACACGGTGTATCACGCTGATGCATGCAAACTACCATGAATGTGTGTACTGCATGCCTACTAAATGACACCTGCCTGTTGTACTGTCCCCACCAGGGCAGTGTACATACTGCCACTATGAATGTCTGGTCTGCATTCACTGGTCTGTGTTGTGTGAATGCTGCATGCCACCTGCATTATCACATGCATGCTGTGTGTGTGTGTGTGTGTGTGTGTGTGTGTGTGTGTGTGTGTGTGTGTGTGTGTGTGTGTGTGTGTGTGTGTGTGTGTGTGTGTGTGTGTGTGTGTGTGTGTGTGTGTGTGTGTGTGTGTGTGTGTGTCTGTATTGTAACCGATGGTATGTCTTTGTATTGACAGGTGCTGTAGGTGCGTTCCCCTCCTGCGGTCAATCTGATGCTAGTGTCCCCACAGATACTAGTGGTGATGAGCATGTGCATGAGGCACAGGCAGGGTCGTCACAGGCAGAGACTGTGCCACTGGAGAACATTACACATCGTCCCTTTCATCCCTGCACACGGTTCAGATGCCGACACATACCCGACACCGATGCCCATAGATGATGGTCAGTCAGCGTCTGTTGTCCCGAGCAGGAATGTGTGGTGGCTGCAGAAGGTGTGGGTACACACGATGTTGCCAGTGTAAGGACTGGTGCAGTGCCACGCAGGCATGTGGCAGGTGCTGCCCGTGGGGAGCACCGCTAGACATACACCTGCCGTACAGGGTGCAGCAGCTGGTATAACCAGGCGCATGTTCCAGACTGTAATGGCGGCGCAGGCACGTGCGAGCGGCAGAACCAGGAGGGGCAGAGGCTGCAGAGGTCCGCAATCCGTACCCTAAATGACAGCATCCAGGCATTGGCGAATGCACAACAGCATCTTGCCGATGTTCTGGATAGGAGATTGGCGACATGGCTGGTCTCCTCGACCGAGGCTTGGCCATCCTTGGCGTCGCCAGTCCGTGCAGGAACACCAGGTAGGGGTGAGGCATAGGGCGCGTGGGCGTGTGCCAGCAACACCACCTGCTGCAGGTCAGCGTGTGCGTGCCACCTCCCATGCCCACACAGACAGTGATGGTAGCAGTAGCACTGCAGCTGCTACTACACCATCCACACCAGGACAGAGCAGGCCACGTGGGCGTGGCCCTGGGCGGCCCGTCGTGGGCATGTTTCCAGCGGACATGTGACATCGGAGAGTGGACAGTCTGTACCTCCACCGGTCGTGCCCGTGCGACCCCAGGCAGGCGCGGGTCGCCGCCCGGCAGACACAGTGAGCCGTAACACCTGCACTGTACAGTCAGGGGCTGCCAAGCATACCCCGTGTAGGCACCACAGATGACTGAACTGTGTACACACACACCCACACACAGCAGACACAACTGTAGGGCTCCACCACACCCACATGCATTCTACATAGTCATGCCCACTCAATGCACTGGCCCTTACACACACACATGATGTCATCCATTGGTACAGCCCATGCCTGTGGCACTATATCACCCTGTGCATATGATTAAGTCTCTGCCGCATAACTGTGAGCCACACCAGCAATGCGGTTAAGCTAACATATTATGATGCACAGGGTGGACACGATAGTGAGAGGTGTATGTGATACCTGTGTCCGCATAGTACGTGCTGTGTATGTTGTGGTGTGTGTGTATGGCTGGTGACAGGTGTGTATGTGATGTGTGTTGTGCACGGACATCATGCAGCAGACATACCATGCAGGACAGGTGCAGCATTCATTGATATGTGTACACAGTATGTGTGGTGGTTACATGTGTAGCACCATGTCGGTGCAGTTAACCCGTTTGATACTGATGGTGTACTGCGTGCCTACTGGGAGCACTGTAATTAGTTCCCCACGTGTAGTCGTGGGGTACCCACAGGCATGTCTGGCAAAATCAGCATAGCACAGTTACCCACATCCGGCATGGACGCCTACATAGGTACATAGGCACACATGAACGTAACAGGATATGTGCCCTCCCACATGTGTGGACCTAGCATGACTGTGTGTGGCATCTAACACCCCTCAGGATGGGGATGCCATATCCATCAGTCCCCAGTCCCTGGTCTAGCAGTGACACACAGAGGTTGACTGGCGCATAACTATAGTCACACATCCACACGTCAGTAGCAGTCCTGGACAAAGGCAGTCAGGGCCTTTCCTTCACATGGCCTGGCACTCCTCCCCGTGTTGTACTGTGTGTCTGGCCGTTACCCTGTTCCCCCAGCACGTCCCACTCATCTTTGGGTTGAGGTGTCTGACAGTCGCTTCTGTGCCCGTGTTCGCATGGGGCCTGGGAGGTGGAATGTGCCCATGTCACCCAGGTCAGACATGGCCGTGTATGTCGGGCACAGATCACCACGGATCAGCTGTGCTGTGCAGATCCACAGCCAGTGTCCCCTTGGCCGTGCACCATGTGACACATGTCCTAGCACCGTCATCCCCGTCTTGTGGAACGTTTGCGGTCCTTCCGAGTGCTGCAGGCGTCAGGTTAGCTACAGGCCACATGTGCCATTGTACGCAGTCATTGCACTGGTGTGTGATGTGTACAGGGGTACAATGAACAGCTCTGATGTGGTTGCCATTCCATCCAGACCAGGAGGCCACAATGGAATGTCTTCACACCCACATTGCCATTGTGTGTGTTGACAGAGGTTGCCAACAGGTGTGGTAGCCATCACCCTGAACATGTCCACCACCTTTAATGGCGTACCACCTACATGTGACATTGGGACGAACATGTTCTTCACACTGGGTAGGGCTGCACCTTCTCTGGCATCTGGTAGCAGGCCATGGCTCTGGCACCAGTCAGCCATGTCTATGTCGCCCTAGGCGGATGTCGTGTAACATGGGGTGCTGGGTATGTCTGCAGGTGCGTAGTCATCTGCATACCTTGTCTGCTACAATCACCCTATGATTGCATGCACATTGGAAGGTCGGATGCCATATGGCAGGGTGCACAGGAGTGAGCCCTGTGGGCCTCCACTGGGTCCAGATATGAGTGTGACAAAGCACCTTCAGCACCAACCCTGTGTGGTGTGACCTCCAACCTGTGTGAGAAGCATCGGGTGACATATGTCCCCACATGTATGCTGGCGAGCCTTTACATGGGTCCCATGTGTAGTGTGCTCTGAGCGCTCCCACCAGGTCATGGTACTGTGTGCAAACCCACATCCCCATCAATGGCATTGGTAAAAACTACAGACTGGACGAGCAGGTTCGGGAGGCAGGATCCGCCCTTGACTATGTAGTTGTGGGTATGTTCGGTATTGGCTGTACACGCTATCTGTAACCATGACCACCTGTATGGACCTCCACACAGCTTTGCAGACAACACTTGTCAAGCGTATAGGGTGTGGCTGTTGACAGTCCATAGGAGCACTACCCTGGCATAGTGGGACCACAGATGCCATATGGCATCCATTGGGGACATAGCCCATAGTAAGGCTAACATGACACAGTGGCGCATGTGTGGGCGAGGGCCTCAAAGAGGATGGGTAGCACACAGCCAGGAAACCATCGGTGCCCATTGCTGGCGTGTCAAGCGCCATAGAGATATGGGATCACCCCAGGCCATATGACATGTTTGGGAGGATACACTCTGGTGGGATGGATATGTTCCCTGTTGGGGGATGTATGCATGGAACATGTCCTGTGGTATGCAGACAATGTCTGTGGGTGCAGTGACTGTTGTACCATTCTGGACCATTTCCATGCAGGTCTGTGTGCCCCAACCATGTCCTTACCACAGTTAGGGGAGGCCCTGTGGTTGTCTCATGTGCCCTCAGCAGTACCACTCCCCCGAGCGGACCTGGATGTTGGTATGTGGGGCCGTATGGTGTCGCCGGTATGAATGGGTGATGGTTTCCCTGGTACTGTCATTGCCCTGCCATGTAGTAGCTCCAACTGTTGATGTACAGGTAGTCAGTGGCTGCGGTCCACCACACCATGTGCCTACCTGTGGTGGACAAGGGCCTGATGTCATCATGTTTGCCTGTCGCAGACATGCATGTGGGTGGTCGTGGAAGGCATTCGGTGGCGTTTTCGGTCTGGCCTCTGTTCAACATTGGCATGGAGGACATGTAGGGTACCACACGGTCATATGATGTGTGTGGTTTCCTGTGGAGAGGTCATCACTGAGGTCCCCATGCTGGTGTTGGTTACAGTGAGTGGATGACCAGTGGATCCACTATACGGTCTTGCATCACCATTGAGGGCTGTACATCCTGTGTGGGGCATATCCTCACCATGCGTGATGGGCAGAACTGTCAGACATCCCCCCTCCTGGTATGTATGGTGCATGGCTGTTTAACAGTGGCCAGGTGTGTGAACACCTGGGACTGCTGGCGTACTGTGTTGTGCCATGGGTAATGTTCCCAGGCTATGTATGGGTGGTTCATGTCACCCAAACGGTGCTGTTGTGAGAGCATGCCCACTCACCAGTGTCCTCAGGACATCTGTGAAGGTATCCTGTGTTTGTGAGGGTTGTCTGTAGCATGCAACAAACTGTAGGCCAGTCCTACACATGGTTAATTGCACCTACAGCAGCAACAACAACGTCTGTGGCATGACCGGGTTACTGTTGTGTCGAAGGACACACAGGATGGTCCGCATTCCGCCACCCATGCCGTCGCACCATGTGTATGCATGTCTGATCTGTGCCGACTCTAAGTGTCTGAGCATGCCCAGTAGGCAGCTGTGTAGATAGACACACAGCACAGTGCACACCGCAGCCGTCTGCAGTAATACCCGGGTGCATGCCTCTATCCCCTACATAGCGGCCACGTCTGTGGCATGCCCAGGTTTCTGTTGTGTCGCTGGACACACACGACGTTCCACATTTCGCCACCCATGCCGTCGCAACATGTGTATGCATGTCTGCCCTGTGCCGAGTCTAAGTGTCTGAGCATGCCCAGTATGCAGTGATGTACTGATCAGTAGTTACTTGTTATTCTGGACTGCAGCACTAACGTGTTAGTGTACGGCGACCTTGGGATGGTAACAGACTGCGTGACTGCGCACTCTGTCCGAACACCCGAGCGGGCGCATTGCCTTTGCAAATGATACCACTCACGTAGGGGTATGCCTCCTGACAGCGCTCTGCTCAGTAAACTCGGTAGCGCGTTCTGTAAATGCTTCATACTGTAGTGTGTTCATGTAGATAGGCGTAGGTTCGTCCCCCGTCCTTTCCGTGTGTGTGTGTGTGTGTGTGTGTGTGTGTGTCTCTGTGTGTGTGTTTCCAGCTGCGTCTGCGACTGAATATGCTTTTAGACGCTCCGCAACACATGCCTTGGCTATTGCCAACTATTGTCTTGCGGGTGATGTCAGCAGCCTACAAGTATGCCTGTGACAGCGCTCTGTTTAGCAAACTCGGTAGCGCGTTCTGTAAATGCTTCATACTGTAGTGTGTTCATGTAGATAGGCGTAGGTTCGTCCCCCGTCCTTTCCGTGTGTGTGTGTGTGTGTGTGTGTGTTTCCAGCTGTCTCTGCGACTGAATATGCTTTTAGACGCTCCGCAACACATGCCTTGGCTATTGCCAACTATTGTCTTGCGGGTGATGTCAGCAGCCTACAAGTATGCCTGTGACAGCGCTCTGTTTAGCAAACTCGGTAGCGTGTTCTGTAAATGCTTCATACTGTAGTGTGTTCATGTAGATAGGCGTGGGTTCGACCCCGTCCCTTCCGTGTGTGTGTGTGTGTGTGTGTTTCCAGCTGCCTCTGCGACTGATTATGCTTTAAGACGCTCCGCAACACATGCCTTGGCTATTGCCAACTATTGTCTTGCGGGTGATGTCAGCAGCCTACAAGTATGCCTGTGACAGCGTTCTGTTTAGCAAACTCGGTAGCGCGTTCTGTAAATGCTTCATACAGTAGTGTGTTCATGTAGATAGTCGTGGGTTCGTACCCCATCCCTTCCGTGTGTGTGTGTGTGTGTGTGTGTTTCCAGCTGTCTCTGCGACTGATTATGCTTTTAGACGCTCCATAACACATGCCTTGGCTATTGCCAACTATTGTCTTCGGGTGATGTCAGCAGCCTACAAGTATGCCTGTGACAGCGCTCTGTTTAGCAAACTTCGGTGGCAGCGTTCTGTAAATGCTTCATACTGTAGTGAGTTCATGTAGATAGGCGTAGGTTCGACTCCGGCCCTTCCGTGTGTGTGTGTGTGTGTTTCCAGCTGCCTCTGCGACTGATTATGCTTTTAGACGCTCCGCAACACATACCTTGCCTATCGCCAGCTATTGTTTTGCGGCTGATGGCACCTGCCGACAAGTATGCCTCTGACAGCGCTGTCCTCAGTAAACTTCGGTGGCGCGTTCTGTAAATGCTTCATACTGTAGTGAGTTCATGTAGATAGGCGTAGGTTCGACTCCGGCCCTTCCGTGTGTGTGTGTGTGTGTGTGTGTTTCCAGCTGCCTCTGCGGATACACATACTATTATCGCCATAACACATACCTTGCCTATTGCCAGCTATTGTTTTCGGGTGATGTCACCAGCCTAGAAGTATGCCTCTGACAGCGCTGTGCTCAGTAAACTTCGGTAGCGTTCTGTAAATGCTTCATACTGTAGTGAGTTCATGTAGATAGGCGTAGGTTCGACTCCCTGCCCTTCCATGTGTGTGTGTGTGTGTGTGTGTTTCCAGCTGCCTTTGCGGATACACATACTATTATCGCTTGCAACACATACCTTGCCTATTGCCAGCTATTGTTTTGCGGGTGATGTCACCAGCCTAGAAGTATGCCTCTGACAGCGCTGTGCTCAGTAAACTTCGGTAGCGTTCTGTAAATGCTTCATACTGTAGTGAGTTCATGTAGATAGGCGTAGGTTCGACTCCCGGCCCTTCCATGTGTGTGTGTGTGTGTGTGTGTTTCCAGCTGCCTCTGCGGATACACATACTATTATCACCGCAACACATACCTTGCCTATTGCCAGCTATTGTTTTGCGGGTGATGTCACCAGCCTAGAAGTATGCCTCTGACAGCGCTGTGCTCAGTAAACTCGGTAGCGCGTTCTGTAAATGCTTCATACTGTAGTGAGTTCATGTAGATAGGCGTAGGTTCGACTCCCGGCCCTTCCATGTGTGTGTGTGTGTGTGTGTGTTTCCAGCTGCCTCTGCGGATACACATACTATTATCGCCGCAACACATACCTTGCCTATTGCCAGCTATTGTTTTGCGGGTGATGTCACCAGCCTAGAAGTATGCCTCTGACAGCGCTGTGCTCAGTAAACTCGGTGGCGTTCTGTAAATGCTTCATACTGTAGTGAGTTCATGTAGATAGGCGTAGGTTCGACTCCCGGCCCTTGCGTGTGTTTGTGTGTGTGTGTTTTTGCAGCTGCCTCTGCGGATGTACATGCTTTTAGGCGCCAACACATACCTTGCCTACCAGCGGCCATTCCTGTCACGGTTGTTGTCACCCACCTGTACATGTGCCTCTGCTGGTGGTGTGCTCGGTGGTCCACGTGGCGCATACCATACCTGTGTTATGCGTTTGTGCGGTTGGGTATGTGGGGGTGTGGTCAATCACCATCGTGCCACATGTGTGTGTGTCCATGCTCCCAGCTGCATGGGTTCATACGGTATGGCTTTGAGGTTTCTGCGGAACACCCATATCCTGGCGCCATCCTTGTGTTTGTGGATGGTGGGGCGCAGATCGTGTACTGCTTGTGTGCTTCTTCTGGTGGCGACCTCCGTGGCGTGTTCTCCACGTGTACCCTACTATGGTGTTGTGGGTTGCTGCTGTGTACATTACACTCACGGGCCTGCGGATGTGCTCGTGTGTACCTCTTTCTTTGTATATCTATGTACCTATGTTGCGGCCGTCGCGCTGCCCTGCCATGGACAGCCGTCTTCGCCATGTATCGCAAATTTGCACGGCCGAGACATATAACTGTGGTACTTCGCATATCCACATTGTCCATGCACTGTCCGTATTCCAGAACACCTCATAGACATCGCTGGATTACATGGCAGACAGCTATCCTTGCTGTCCTTACACTTTACCCATACATGACATACACCTTGTGTGTACTTGCCTATTTATGGTGTGTGTATGTCTATGTGTGCTGTATGCATGGCGTGTGTGTGTCCCACTATAGCCATGTGTGCAGCTGTCGCCACTATGGGTATCCTTGTGGCCCGCTGTCACATGTGCGTCTGCACATACCTGCAGACTGTACTACCCCTGCGGCAGCGGCCTTAGATCGGCGGTGCCCTAGGCTGTGGGGCTACATGGCTGCGCCAGCACAACACATGGTGCACCCATCTTGATATACCTACGTGACACGCCTACTAGACAGGTGTCCCTACTAGGGCAGCGGCCTGGGCAGCCGCAGGATTGGCGTATGCCTACGGGCGGCGATGGGCACATCACAAGGCACCGTCTACAGTCGGTGTTTCACGGCGTCTAGGGTATTACACCACAGGAGGGACCTCCACAGCTATGCTGAAGAATGCGTATGTAGATAGATTAGTAGGTGGAGGTTTGGCCACACACCAGGGCTGACCGATGGATAACTGTTGAGGCATCCTTTGTGAAGCAGGTGGAGCAAACACCCGTAACGGAATGTAGTGTAGATGCAGATGTAGGGTTAACATACATTTGTCTACTCTGTCAGTTCTGTACCATTGTATTACAGTGATATGCTATGCATATCTTCCATATACATTGTTAGGTCTCTGATTGTTGAGGGTCGGCATAGTACAATATCATGTAATCGTGTGTTCATAGGATGCCTTCTGAATTGTTGACATACGTGTGTGTCGTTAGCAGTGCGTCTGTGCTTTCTATGCTGTGGCTACATGTTCATTGTTCGCATAGAAAGTGACAAATGGAAGTGTATGGGTGGATACTTAAAGCCTGGATGCTCCCATGTTATGTGTATGCGTCTCACGGGGCCTACGGGTGATAAGCGCATACATGTCTATGAAGAACCTTTGGATACCATGTGTGACCTGCCGTGCACGAAATGTTTCGTTGACTGTTCCATCTACCTATGTGTGACATGGTTTGTGGCCATAGGGTGCCAGCGGGTCTTTATTGTTGAGCAGGTGTTTTCCATGGTCAATTGACATCAATCCTATTAATCCACTGAAGGATGTCTTTCATTGGTGGGAGCATGCATGGTTCGACCAACGTATGTTTTTCCCAGCCGGCGTTGATATTGTGCCATTGGTATGGTTCTACAGGTCACCCATCTGTTCTGCTGTATGGGCGTCGATCCCCATTAATGTGCTGGCGGATTAAGTGCCGTATACTCCGGTATCTGCCCAGCGGTCTGGCTTTGTATGGGGAGTGTCTACTGTAGTCCCTATCTGTATTTCCTGGGTTATGCCTTGTAACAGCTGTGGGATTCCCCCAGGTTTGCAGCTATGGGTGCCATCTTGGCGTCGTTTGTCCATGTATGGGAACTGCCTACTGGACACTAGCATAGGGCTGTACACATTACACAGGTGCATTGTGCAGTTGTGGGGGGGTGATTGCGATTATTAGTGCGGAGTAGCATATGCCATGCCCACGTCCCTCACACGGCGGGACAACGAATCATCTGCCAATCCACACGAGACCCATTTTGCATACCCACGATCCCATGTCTGCAACACTCGACAGTACCCATTGCACATCCTTCATGTGTGCGGGAATGGGATGTGAGCGCCGTCTATTGACACGACGAGCTGGGGAGTCCTATTCATATGTCCTGCATGTCATGGACACTTGTCATCACCCTTGTACACGCTTGTGGTGCCCATATCTACCTGTGCCGTAGTCACGGCTGTCACTTCTTCTGGTTCGCTACGATAGCAGCCTGTCGCCAACACCTATGGACAAATATGTGGGTCCTACTATGGACACCGATGTGCATATGTAAAGTGTAGAACATGTTGGACCGTGTCCATTCGGCCAGTGGTTTTGACTGCCGCTGTATGTTCCCCAGTCGCGGATGTCTGTTTGCCTACCCATGTTATGTAGTGCTACGGAACCCGTGTCCTTCCACAATTAACCCATATGGTGTTACTGTAGTCCTGCAGGTTGGCAACTGCTTTAAGTAATCCTCAGAGGTCCCATTGTGAACTATCCGCCACTGTATTGCCATAATAACACAGCGGTAGATGTAGAACCTATTTATTCATGACAGAATGTTCTTTATGAGGGGGAACGCCATACTTTAAGCATGCTATGCCCTGCGTAGTTGGCGTTGTTGGAGTGCCATTAATATGTGTTCCACAGGCCGCCCGTATGTTCAGCGGAGTGGGCGGGTGATCCCCATACACTTGCTAGCAGCTTGGTTGCTGTATGCGCGGGATTCGCGGCTGGATGGATGTCTATGGAGTGTGTCTACTGTTGTTTCCAGCTGTATTTCCTGTGTTATGCCTTGCTACAGCTGTGTTATTTCACCAGGTTTGCTATTGTGGGTGCCATCTTGTCCGTACGTTTGTCCAGCCTTGGGAAATGCCTACTGGACACTGGTGTATGGCTGTACCCATTTCACACCTGCATGTTGCATTCTCCGGTGGATGATTGCCATTATTGGTGGGGGGTAAGCCATGTTCTGTACCCACATCCCTCCCGAGGCGGGACAATGGATCCTCTGCCAATCATCTCCGACACCCATTTCTGCATACCCAAGATGCCATGGCTGCAACCCTCGACAGTAGCCATTGCAAATCCTCCATGTGTGCGGGAATGGGATGTGGGCGCACATGTGTGGACTCGACAATCTGTGGATGTCTGTGCATATGTCCCTCATTTCATGGACAGGTGTCATCAACCTTGAACACGCTGGCGGTGCATTTCTGCTGCTGTGCGTAGTCACGGCTGTAGTTCATCTGGGTCTCCTCGCAAAAGGATAAATTTTTGGGTCCTACAATGGACACAAATGTGCATATGTAAAATGTAGAACATGTTGGACTGTGTCCATCTGGCCAGTGGTTGTGACCGCTGCTGTATGTTCCCCAATCGCGGATGTGTGTTTGACTACACATATTATGTTGTGCTATGAAACCCGTGTCCTACTACGATTAACCCAAATGGTAATGATGTCATGCTGCAGGTTGGCAACTGCTTTAAGTAATCCTCAAAAGGCCCAGTAGGGCGTATCGCCACTGTATTGTCAATATAACACAGCGGAACATGTATACCCTATTTATTCATTTAAGGATGTTCGTTATATGCGGAGCGCCAGTGTTGAAACATCCTATGACCTTCCTAGTTGAAGTTGTTTGTGTGCCATTAGTATATGTTCCACAGGTCGCCCATTTGTTCCGCAGTATGGGCGAGTGATCCTCATGTTGTTGATGGCAGATCCAGTGCCATGTCGCCCGGTATTCGCGGCAGTCTGTCTTTGTATGGGGAGTGTCTACTGTAGTCCCTATCTGTATTTCCTGTGTTATGCCTTACTGCAGCTGTGTAATTCCATCAGGTTTCCAGTTATAGGTGCCATCTCGGTCGTACACTTGTCCATCCATGGGAATTGCCTACTGGACACTGATATAGGGCTGTACAACACTCACACCTGCTTTTACCATTATCCGGTGGATGCTTTGCATCATTAGTGGGGAGTAAGGCACGTGCTATACCGCATCCCTCCCGCAGGCGTGACAGCGGATTATCTGCCAAACAACACCGAGCCCCATATTTGCATACCCAGGATCCCATGGCTGCAACCCTCCACGGTACCCATTACACATCCTTCATGTGTGCGGGACTGGGATGTGGGCGCACTTCTATGGACACGACAATCTGGGGATTTCTGTTCATATGTCCTGCATTTCATGGACAGTTGTCCCCAACCTTAAACACGCTGGTGGTGCATATGTCTAGCTGTGCCGTAGTCACGGCTGTCACTTCTTTGCGTCGATCGCAGCTGGTCGATGGTGCGAATGGATCAATTTTTGGAGTCCTACAATGGACACCGATGTGCATATGTAAAGTGTAGAACGTGTTGGACTGTCACCATCTGGCCAGTGGTTGTGACTGCTGCTGTATGTTCCCCAATCGTGGATGTCTGTTTGACTACCCATATTATGTATTACTTGGCCTGTCTATGTCCACGAGCGGTGGCGGAAATACAGCAAACCTTGGGTCCTGGTCATCTTCATAACAGACATTATTGCATATATATCAGGCCAAAACAGACAATGACACTAAAGATACACTCCACAGTCAAATGATACAGAGCTCTTTCACCCACTGACATGAGGCATCGTCGAGTACAAAATACATTGGATAGTCGTCCCTATACACTTCCTTCAGAGTCAGTTCGAAGTCAATTAATCAATAAACCTGCTCATAGTTAAGTAGACAGTGCTCCAGGTCTTGATGATACCGTGACATATACTGATCAGTGTTGCATACATTACTTAATGGAAACAATAATACACCAACGATGTGTTGATATAACTACAAGATTGGTCAATACAATCAGTCTATTGAAACATAGTTGATAATTGTTGCGAATCACCTTAGAATGTAGTGTTCTGCTCATGAATTTGTATATCAATGTGTATGATTGTTGCATTCCGATTCCAAAGCGTGGAATCAATGATTACAATTTAATCATAGTTTGTATAAATATTACTGTAAATGAGTCAGAATGTTACATATGAATATGACTGTATTCTAACTATATCAATGTGACATGGAATGAACTGTAGTCGTTTACATCTTGTTTTCCAGTGACAAATCTATGTCCATGCGTCATATGTACGGGCCGTCGGACTGCTGTGTGTGAATATATACATGTGAACCCCTCGTTTCATACCTTTCTTTGTTACTGTCTGTGGATTACCTGTGTACACATATCAATTACCATGCCATACCTTTCCACTGTACACGTTCTGGCATGGTGTATGCGGCTAGTTGGCCCTTAATCTTGCTGTGTGTTACATTAACCAGTGTCTATCTGGCAATTCGCTGGCGTGTGGTGTGTGACCTTCTTGCTACTTTAGGGACCTGATCCCATAGTTGTGAAGTGCTTCCACTGGCCATATATCTGTCTGTCATCTGGGATCTGTGTGTAACCAGTCCTTTCAGGACACTTTCTGTTGTTGTTCTTCTTTGGTTACATATATGAGTACTTTGGTATGTTGTGCTATTATTGTGTGTGGAGCATTTCTCCACGGGCCTCTGCTGACACTGGACATACATCCAGCTGGCCTAGGCCGGTCAACAGGTGTGAGCCAACTGAATGCAATAAATGCGGGGCACCTTCTGACAAGTGGGTCGGGTTACTGATGCATAACCGTCATCAATCCATACTACTAACACATACGTTATACTGTCCACAGTCTATGTTTGTCTCATCACATAGCGTGTGCTTCTCACTATTTCTAATGGTACTTTACATGACATTGCCCGATTCCATACGTTCAGAGGCTAACATTTGTGAGACATGTCTGGTTAGCGTGGAGGACACACCCTTAACCTTCCCTGCTTGAGTGGATCACACACGCACACTTGCATTTCCTAATTGTAGGCTATGCACAGGCGCACATGCATATCCGTATTCTGTTTAGAAATGTTTACTGGGTCTGTGTTAGTTTTGACTATTCGGTAACATATCTCTGATCCGGTTGACGGACGTGTGCAGAAACGCACTTACACCTTTATACATGTAGCGGCCTTTGCAGCATGGATGCATTACGTACACATTCACATCTATATGTTCTATAGTCATAATTCAAGCGGGACTGCATTCACGTTTGCGGTTACTGTGACCTCTACCGTTAGCTGTTCGATCTCATTAATATGCATACCCATGGTACTTAGCTACATTTACATATCCCCAACACCACCACCCCCACTCACGCCGCGTCACAGGCATCCATCCTCCTGCTGGGAAAGGTGCGGTACTACATGTTAAACATTCCTTATTCCCTCCGCTCATGGCCCAGGATGCATATGTCGTGACCGCAGGGATGTTCAGATCACAGGGGCTTATATCCCCTACCCATACCGGCCTTCGGTTGTCAGGGTGTTCCTGTGGTGCTTTGGGTTTGGGCTTGTCCGCCCAGTGTCCGGGACTGCCCTGACCGTGTACGACTGTTAGATGAGTCACATGGGCACGGTTTGTCCGTGTCTATGATACCTTGCCCCCCCCCCCAAACCTTCTAAAGGAATATTTACTTTACCACATTGTGAATCTTTACATTTCATTGCTATATTGTACAGTAGTCATAATCATAGGGTTAATCTCTATATATTATGCTTCATTGATATTACTAGGTGTCTCTAGTTCTTGTAGGATATTGGCACAAACACTAGAACATATATATGTAGCTTATACACTCAGACATTTGTAAGACAGCATGTTGGGTCTTCCGTCATATATATAGATATATTCATATTTTTCCATGAAGTATATACATTTTGAAGCAATGTCAGATTCACTCACTGTGTGGAATCTGTAACCCAAGAAAGGTTTCTTAGCTTGTTTGCCTTTAAGGCATTTAAGTAATACTTAGCATGTAATTTACTGACCGATTAAGGGTTTTAAATGTAGTAGGTTGGACTGCATTGTATGTATTCTGAAGATGTCTGCTTATGAAGCAGACAATATTTTAATGTATTTTATTTTATTTTACATTTGTTGACCGGGTTAGTCTGGCTGGATAACAAGTCCATTTTCAGCAGAGGCCGAGGAGTAAAGCTCCACTATCTTCTAGTACATTTCAGACTCAAATGAATTTATTCAGGGAAAATACATTATTAGAACATTGCAAGGGAGGTATAGAAACAGTAAAGTAACAAGTTTCCTCATTATAAAATAAGAAAGATATATGCGCTTCAATATACTATGGTGACTGACTTTACTTCCTGGTGGCCTCTGAGTGGTCACTGACCGTTTCTACAGTACCTCATTTATGCTTTGGACTTTCTCATCTGTTTCTCTGTGTCTTTTCTATGGGGAATGTCAAGTGTACTCCCTATGTGTATTACCTGTGTAATGCCTTGCTGCGGCAGTGTAATTCCACCGGGTTTGCAGTTATGGGTGCCATCTTGGTCGTACGCTTATCCATCCATGTGAATTGCCTAATGGACACTGGTATGGGGCTGTACACATTCCACACCTGCATTTAGCATTCTCTGGTGGATGCTTTGCATTATTAGTGGGGAGTGAGGCAGGTGCTACGCCCACATCCCTCCCACGGGGCGGGACAAAGGATTACCTGCCAAACGACACCGGGCCCTGTTTCTACATACCCAGGATCCCTTGAGTGCAACAGTCCACAATACCCATCACACATCCTTCATGTGTGCGGGACTATGATGTGGCCACACTTCTATGGACTCAGTACCCTGGGTATTTCTGTGCATATCTGCGGCATTTCATGGACAGCTATCATCAACATTGAACACGCTTGCGGTGCATATGTGTTGCTGTGACGTGGTGACGACAATCATTTCACGTAGGTGATGCCGGAAGCTGGCGCAGTCAATGAATGAAATGTTTGGGTCCTTCAATGGACACCAATGTGCATATGTCAAATTAGATGTTGCTGGACTGTGTCCACCTGGCCAGTGCTTTTCACTGCTGCTGTATGTTCCCCAATCGCGGATGTCTGTTTGACTACCCATTCTACATGGTGCTACGTAACCAGGTGATTTCGTACTGTGAACAAATGTCATACATCCTAACATGCTGGTTAGCAACTGCTTCATATAAACCTCAGACATCCCAATAGGACATATCCGTCACTGTATTGTCAACATAACACCACGGAACATGTAGATCCCCTATGTCTTCATTGAAGCATGTTTTCTTCATAGGTGGGAACACCATTGTTTACATATCCCAGTTGACGTTGTGGGTGTGCCATTAGTATGTGTTCCACAGGTCACACATCTGTTCCGCTGTATGGTAGCGGGTGCTCCTCATTCTGTTGCTGGCAGATTGAGTGCTGTATGCGCCGGTGTTGGCACGGCGGTCCAACGTGTATATGGAATGTCAACTGTAGTCCCTATGTGTATTTCCTGTGTTATGCCTTACAGCGGCTGTGTGATTTCCCGTGTTTGCAGTTGTGGGTGCCATCTTGGCCGTCGGTTGTCCATCCATGTGAATTGCCTACTGGACACTAGTATAGGGCTGTACACATTTCACACCTGCATTTACCATTCTCCAGTGGATGGTTTGCATCATTAGCGGATAGTATGGCAGGTGCTACACACACATCCCTCCCACGGGCGGGACAAAGGATTGGCTGCGAAGCAACACCGACGCCAGAGTCTACATACCCAGAATCCCTTGACTGCAACATTCGACAGTACCCATTCAACATCCTTCATGTGTGCGGGACTATGATGTGGTCGCAGTTCTATGGACCCGTTACCCTGGGGATTTCTGTGCATATGTGCTGGATTACATGGACAGCTATCATCAACATTGAACACGCTTGCGGTGCATATGTGTAGCTGTGGCGTGGTCACGACTAACGATCATGTGCCACGCAGTCTGCACGGGTAAGTTTTGAGTCCTACAATGGACACCAATGTGCATATGTTAAGTGTAGAGCTTGGCGGACTGTGTCCGTGTGGCCAGTGTGTTTGACTGCTGCTGTATGTTCCCCAATCGCGGATGTCTGCTTGACTACCCATTCTACATGGTGCTACGTAACCAGGTGATTTCGTACTGTGAACAATTGTCATACATCCAAAGATGCTGGTTAGCTACTGCTTCATGTACACATCAGACATCCCAATAGGACATGTCCGTCACTGTATTTACAACAGAACACCACGGAATATGTCGATCCCCTATGTCTTCATTGTAGCATGATTTCTCCATAGGTGGGGACGCCATAGGTTACATATCCCAGTTGGCGTTGTTGGCGTGCCATCGGTTTGTGTTCCACAGGTAGCCAATCTGTTCCACGGTATGGTGCGAGTGGTCCCCATTGTGTTGCTGGCAGATGTAGTGCTGTATGCGCGGTGTTGGCACAGCGGTCCAGCTTTGTATGTGGGATGTCAACTGTAGGCCCTATGTGTATTTTGTGCGTTATTCCTTGCGACGGTTGTGTAATTTACCCAGGTTTGCAGTTGTGGGTGCCGTCTTGGCCATACGGTTGTCCATCCATGACAATTTACTACTGGACACTACTATAGGGCTGTACACATCTCACAACTACATTTAGCATTCTCCGGTGGATGGTTTGCATTATTAGCGGAGAGGAAGGCAGGTGCCACACACACATCCCTCACACGGAGGGACAAAGGATTGGCTGCGAAACAACACCGAGCCCAGAGTCTACATACCCAGATTCCCTTGAGTGCGACAATCGACAGTACCCATTACACATCCTTCAGGTGTGCGGGACTGTGATGTGGGCGCCCTTCTATGGACCGGTCCCTGGGTATTTCTGTGCATGTGTGTTGCATTTCATGGACAGCTATCATCAACATTAAACACGCTTGCGGTGCATATGTATACCGTGGCGACAATGAGTTCCGTAGGCGATCATTGATGGCGTCATACTTGTCGTTTTGTAATTTTTGAGTCCAGTCATGGACACCACTGTGCATATGTAATGTGTACAGCTTGTCGGACTGTGTCCTTGTGAACAGTGGGTTTCACTGATGCTGTGTGTTCAACAATTGCAGATGTCTGCTTGACTACCCATACTGTGTAGTGCTACAGGAACTATGTTTTCCGATGCAGAACCCAATTGTGTACATCCACTGTTGCAGGTTAACAAACACTTTCATACACAGAGGTCACGGTTGGAAAGTACTGCCACTTCATTATCGGAACAACACCTCCAGGCTGTGTATATCATGTGAACTTTAGGCGGTCTTACCGCCATTTGCAATTGTAATTAGCAGACACGTGTCAATACATGTATGATAAGACATATTGCCATGCTGGCGTTGATCTATGTTATTTGGACATTGGCATCTGCCTTTGGCATCCGTTGCTGTGTGTGTTGCCAGTGAACATACACATTGCTTGCTCAGAGGCGGACTACACAATTCTGCACACTACTGTGGTCTCCTTTAAGGACCCTGAGCCAGTGGTCGACAGTACTGCAGCCACTGCATCAATCACATTTGCCATCTACCAGTACCTACAGGACTGCATGTACCAGGCATTCACTTACCCAACTGTGGTTCATTGTACCAATGCCAAGCGTCCAGTGTGGTGTACCCCAGCCATACACATGATGTACAACACGAGGAGGTGGCTACTACAGGGTGGAGCAGACACCTTGTGAGGTGTGACACCCTTGGTCATCATATGTGTAGAGTTACACAATGTCATGGGATTGTCCAGGGCACATTCCACAGATATACCTACATGGACCTGGCTGACAATCATACCACCTTCAGTTGCTATGCTCGACACCTGTGAGGTCACTACCACATATGCTCTGACTGGGTTCACATAGAGGTGGGGTTTACTCAACATACACACATTGCCGACATACAGGCTGACAGGTCCAGTGAGGACATCTCCACACCCTCCACCACACATGTGGAGATGTCTGTACCAGCGGTTTGTGGTCACCAAATGTTCTGTGACACACAGGTGGGACATGCTCTCTCCAGGGTAGTGTGAATAGCATCCATGAGACCAGATGGTGAGCCGCTGTGTACTCCACTATCTCATTTGGGATTAGGACCCACAGTTAGGACAGCTATTTCTTTATAGCCTCACCTCAGGTAGGGTGCCCAGGTTGTATCGCATGACAACTGTATTCCCACATCACAGGGCCAATGCCTCCACTGAGGCTGGTTATTACTGTCCCAGTACCCTGAGGAGACCTATCTGCATAGACATGGGGTGGGATCATACTGCGGTTCGTACATGACTGCATAGGGGACATACATGCTTAGCATCCCACGGTTTGTCTTGTTCAGGGCGGTTCATGCCTTTAAGACATGGTTGACATTTTGGACGGTCACCCAGCCCATTGCTGGGGTGTTGCAGTCCATACAGCCTACCTCGTCCTGGCAAAGGGCTTCATAACATTACCCCCTCAGGTAGCGTTAATGAAACCATTGGCTGGGATGTGAACATGTACATCACAGAATGTGTTGTAAACTGTCTATGTGACACAACCCACATGGTCATAGTTGCTGGCTGCATGTCAGACCAACTGCCTGTCACAGGTGGTGTCCCATGGTGCCATTCGTGGGTGCACCCTGTCATACATCTACATTTCCACGGTACAGGCACACACAGCGGTGTTATGGGTAACATTGTTTGTAGATGCTTGCAGAACAGATGCCATACTGGGACGGACATCTGACACAGATATCCTTGAAGGGGCCTCCCGGATATGCATATCTGCTGTCAGGGACATGTCCCACAGCTAACTGGTACATAATGCAAAGTCATACCTGTCGAGGGTAGTAGGTCACCCCTGTACAGCGTATAGGTGGCTGTCCACACAGCACAGGGGTGACTACCAGGGATCAGGGGACAGGGTTTGTCGGTCGCCTTTCATTCAACACACACATTGCTATCGTGGTTCTGTGGGACTTCTACATTGACCACCTGTATGTGCAGGGAGTCACATCTGACTTCACAGCCCGACACGTACACGGTCACTATATAGCATAGAACTTCACTTATTTGCCTAAGTATGAGCTTATTGTTGTGGCAGTTTGGTAGCTTATTCTGTTTCTTGGGACATTTAGGTATTTCAGTTACGGAAATAACCGATTCAGGCTACAATTACATTAAATACGGAAATCATTATGACCTACACTCTTAGCACACTTCCCGTTTTAATGCTTTATTTGAACACGTATGCCAATACAGGGACTGCCCTCGCAAAGTGGGACGGTTGGTGACCTTAGTCGCTACTCCTATGTCGGTGCGGCGTGCTGACATGCTGCTGTACACCTTCTCTGACTATGCACACTCACAGTACATTGCTGTACGGACACGGTATTACGCGTATCCTTTGTTCCTTGGACAGGTACATTTCGGGCTGCGTGGGTTTTATTTGCTTCTCTGTTTAGTTGGGACGGGTACTTTGTTGCATACTCTGCGGACATTTCATTCTGCACGGGCCATGGCTGCAGCCATTTCTATTCTGGGCGGACTATGGCAGACAGCACGTTAGGTTGCTCTTCGCCTGCCTGCTTAAACACGCCTACTGACGCATCCTACTTGGGCTCGCTCACGTACACTACGCACATGCCTGTGGTTACGGTGCACTCTCATTAATATGCATATGGCGCTACTGCGCCGGCTATGCAATGCACCGCCGGCGCAAGCCTTACGCCGGCCTTGCGCCGAGCTTCATGAATCCCGGGGACTGTTAATCTAACACTATAATATATATTTGCCTTGGTAGGTGCATGTGAAACACAAATATCGTAGTAAAGATATAATATATCTAGAGAAAAGTAATCATGTAAGTGAATGTATTAACATAAGAGTATATCTCAAACCTTATAATTTAAAAGTATTGATGACAAGATATAAAATTATAGTACATATACGTTAATAAACTATAAAAAGAGTTAACTCTAAGTAATCTTCTCCATTCTAGACCTCATTTAATTTGTAATGTTGTAATATATGTGGGTGCTTTGGATATTAAGAATACATAACTAATATAGTATCAAGTCACACTGTACATATAAGATCACATGGCTCCTACATTCTAAACACAAATTAATAATATATGTAATCTATTATTATAGATGTAAATGAGAAACTATTTATGTAGCATATTATTAATATGCCCTATTATGAGTATATTTTAAATTCAAGTTTCTGGGTCATGTAAAATGGAGAGTAAGCCAAAGGCTTCTAATAACTGTAGATAACAGTGAAAACCATATATAATCAAATAGTGTAACATAACATACATATTAATGAACTTGCGTATAAGTATAATTACTTGCAAGGTAATGAAAAACAGTAATAAAGAACAAGACCCCTTATTGATTGGGTCATCATCTCAGGATCATTGTGAGAGACATAGTCTCACAAAAAGGCACATTTGAAACTATATATCTAAGTTGCCTGAAATATTAGATACAACACCATAGGACCAGACCACTAATCATATTAACTGGCCAACTAACTCCTATGTACAAGCAAAAGCATTGCGACTCGGTGCCTGTTAATCAGGCTTTCTAACTAACTCATTTATGTTTCAGGTCTTTCCCTATGTTGAAAAAACCAGATAGTCAGACCATATGCCTTTTTGTGTAATTGCTTTCTAAATCGTTGATACTTAACAATGAATATACTGTGAGTTAGTATATGGTATTGAATGTATGTGTTTGTGTACTTGTTGCCTGTCTAGCCATAATAGCGCAAACAGATTATTTAGCTGTTTGCTAAAAGACAGTTTAAACAGTTCCATTAGCTGGCTCATTTGTCTCTCGTATTTAGTGTTCTGTATTTAAAGGTAGCGTAAACTCCTGGCATTGATGTGATTTATGCAGGATATACTCTCGCACAACTGCAGAAAACGCACTGATCACGTAGAAGTCCTCTCGCAGCATGCAATTCTTCAGAGCCACCTGAAGAACGAAAACAAACTTACACGCAACAACCAAGCTGGATTAAACAACAGCAGTTTTTGATACTTAATGTTTGTATGTCTCATCGGGGACAGCATCACGAAACCAGGAAGCCATACCATACGTGAACGAAAACCAAAGGAATCAGATAGCAATCTGCGATCTCTTCAATAACAAGCAGCTAAGCAACAGGAAGCATATAGGCAATCGGGATGTGACTGAATAGATAAACATGTCACAAATCTCCTATGGATAGTAACGTCATCAGGCTGGCAAACAGGAGGGAAAATGGATTGTGCCTGGGTTAAGATAAACAACAACAGAATTCCATCCAGGTTGGTAACGCTGCATTAGCACGAGAGTTTAAATGATTTTCACTCCTTTTTTGTTTGAGTGACATTTCTAACTGAAAGCATAATACCACATAAAACACTCTGGAATGTATTCTCATGGAAACTATAAAAGCATTACATTATGAAATAGAAAATGTTTAAAAACAGTGACATCTCAATAAACCATTAAACACACATTATACACATTTTAAGACCAGAGTATTTTTCTTATGGTAAAGCTTGTTATATACCCTGTTATTTAAGAGTATATATAAAGAAATGTAAGGTCACTAGCTGTAATTCAATGTACTTACTTTATAAAAGAAGAATTACTTATTGTGTAGCAAGGTCAGGAAGGACCTTAAATAATTAAAAAAAAAATATCCTTTGCTTCTTGTGGTTCTGTAACAGTATAACTTCTGTCATTAAAGCTGAAAGAGAGTGTGTTTGGATACCTCATCCGAAATTTTATGCCCCTTTTTATCAGATCTGCACAATATGGTGATAACTTTTGTCTGTTCATTTTTATTTGTGGAGGTAAATCCTGTGAAAAAGTTAGCTTATGATTATTCCATATGAGATGTTTTTTACTTTTGGCTGCTTCTAAAATACTTTGAGTGTCTTGGTAGTTTAGTAATCTTGTGTAGATAATCCGAGGTGAAGTAGATTCTTGTCTAGCACGCAGGGCTCTGTGCGCTCTTTCAACAATTAAGATATTAGTGGTTGTCTCACAGTTAAGTAATGCTTTGAATATTTGTTTAGTCACTGAAATTAAGTTCTGATTATCATAAGATTCAGGTAGTCCTCTAATTATTATGTTATTTCTGCGAGGCCTTGCTTCTAAGTCCAGTAATTTGGCTTGTATTTCTGTAAAGAGTGTATCTTTGGATTTTAAGTCACGTTCAATAGAGTCTGCTCTTATTTCCATATCTAGATTTTTATTTTCAAGTAAGTCCATTCTATCATTTATCTGCTTTAGAGTTTTACCAAAATCTGTAAGTTGTTCAGAGAAACCCTGAATAGCACTTTGAATGGGCTGTAATGCCATCTTCAAATCTTCTAAATAAAAATTAGAGTCACTTTTATCTTTAGCACTTACTTTAATGTTCTCAGTAGATTATTTGGTGGTTCTTAATCTCTTAGATCCAGTGTCTTTCTCTGGAGAAAGCATAGAGGAGAATTTGGCCTTGGTTGTCTGCGTCTCCATGGAGTCAGAGTTCCCGGCTATGCCCAGAAAAGAGGTGTGAAAACAGGAATTCTGACACAGAAAGGAGCTTCTAGAGTGCACGTGCCCAAAGACTGTTGAGGCCAAAAGTACTCTGAAGTAAATTAAAATAAAAATTGCACACTTTCGAAAAATGAATAATCCCAGAATAAAGAAGATGTATCAGAGATACTTTCTGTATAAAAAAATGTGGAAAAATTTCACTTAAAAGTTGTTAAAAATTGCAGGTAATTCCAATGCTGTGAGGAGCTCAGTGAATAGGGAGCAGTCTAGACGGCGACCATCTTGGAATGAATTCTTCTTTTTGTTCCCACATTAGTAAAATTAAAGAATTTACATCTAAAAATACAGGAAGTATTTTTATCACTGATTACTTGTGATACAGATTCATTGATTTATTTGGTAACATATTCTTGTTCAGCTTTTATTCAGGTAAAACCACAAGGTATTTCAAGTTATGCATTAGTGAACATATAACTGATATACAGTATCACTGTACTAGTAATACATTATATAAACAAACTTTAATGCATGTTAGGGACAGATTTAGGTTTATGGGGACTGACAAAATTCATCATTGCCCTCCCAAAAAATGGGATAGCAAGATATTCTCACAAATAAGGAAAGGGATGGATTATTCATTTGTGAGCATTTTTTGCTCCAGGATTAAATGAGCATTGTTAATTTGGTTAGGTTTATTTACCTGACAAATATTTATGTTTTTTTTTTAAATAAAGTGTGACTTATATTGCTATTTAGTTAGTTTTTAATAAAGATGGTATGTCTCTGTAATGTGAAGGTATTATGATATTTAAAAAAATATGTGCACAGATTCATACTGAAGAAGGCAGGGTTCCTTCAAAACTGGTTTATGGTTGATTGTGCTATAGCTGTCATTATGAGCATTCATGTTCAACATTTCTACTAAATTACTTATATCCACAATTTTGTTCTGTTGCTGTGTTTCTTTGTTGAGCTTGATTTATTAGTTCACATACAACACATCAGCATTTTTGGATTTTCTGGGCATTTCTTGTAGTTGTTAAGATAGTAAAGAAATGCATCACAAAGCAGCCCAGTCAAATACAGAGGCAGGACTTATTATGCAGCACAATTTGACAGCTATGCTTAAAAGTTTTCATGAGTGTCGACTCCAGAAAGCAACCAATGAAGGCAAAATAATCAGCTAATGTGTTTATAAAATCACAGGCAAAGGTTAAGCAATTTTGTCTATGATATAGGTGTCATAAGAATGTATGCCACAGCTACTACACAGCTTAAATACTTGAATGAACCAATCAAATCAGACCATTCATACACATAATTATAAACACCAAATAGAAAATGGATAAAGAAAATAAATCAATTCATTGTAAAAATCAATCCATTTAAACATACAAAATTGAAAAAATAATATGATTAGACATTGAAATACATGTAAGAATATTTAAAAGACATATAAACACTATAATGAAAATTATAATAAACTGAATATATGTATATCACTTAAAGCCCAGCTGTAAGAAGTGCAAGGGCACAACTGTTAGAAAGATTTACATTGATGCTTTTTCTTTCAGCATCCTAGGCATTATTACCATAAAGATTTCATTTTTTTCCCAATTTGAACTCACATGGACCACCTTGTGGGGTTGGGGGGGGGGGGGTTATAACCTGCTGTAATATTGTAAATTTAAACATTTTAAAATATGCACATTCAAGAGAATGCTTACTAATGGCATTAGACTTTACATTCCTAAAAATATCATATAAATATTCATAACTGAGCATATTCAGTGGATCCTCTGTTTTCCCTACATAATACACCAAACAAGAATCACATAGAGCTATATACACAACCCCTGTCATGTCACAACTATAAGGTCTTTTAAATTGCAGTGTACCCAAAGGATTTAAAGTAATAAATGAACTGGTTTATATAAATTTGCACTGTGGGCACATACCACATTTTCCAGTTCCAGATCTGTTATTATTTGGATTGTTAACAAAATGTGTAATATTATTCACTTTGATGATAGTCCCACCACAACAGCAAATCAAACACATAAAAACACAAAAACATACTAAGAGGCTCTAAATAAAAATCTACCTAAGCAACAGAGACCTCCAAAGCAGACATCTAGGCAAACGCTACCCCAAAACAAAACAGTACAACACATAGCACACAAAGTCAGTGTGCCAAGCAGTCACAGCCCTTAAGGCTGAATAACACACCTGATACTCTTGTAATAGGTGACTCTATTGTCAGACACACTGACATCCCGCTCACCAGGCTGAATAAAGAGAAGGTCACAGTGAGCTGCCTGTCGGGCGCTAGGATCCGCCACATAACGCAAGCACTCAGGTCACTCCAAAGCAAATACAAATATGACTCAGTCATTGTACATGCTGGCGTGAATGACCTGAGATGTACCTCCCTCGACTACATGAAAAAAGACATAGAGGAGCTCTCTGATCATGTAGCCCAGGCTGGTATGACCCTGACCTTGAGCAGCATCTTACCCTCACCTAGAATGATGCCACAGTATAAAGACAAAATGATCGATTTTAACAATTGGCTAAAATTTTGGTGTCATTCAAAGGGCATCCAGTGTCTGTCAGCCTGGGATGACATGCTCGACAAGCCACATTGCTTCGCTAGGGATGGCTTGCACCTGTCACCCCTGGGCTTTCGGATATTGGCAAAGGCTTTTGCCACCCCCATAGTGCCTTTTTAGGCAAGGCTCAAAAGTCAAACCCACCTCCATAGACAGCACAAGGAGCAAGAAACTAAGGGTAATGCTGCTAAATGCCAGAAGTCTTAACCTCAAGATGCATGCATTTGAAGCTCTCCTCAGTATGGAGAACATTGATATCTGTGCAGTGACAGAAACCTGGTTCAAGGCTCCAGTGAGCACCCCAGTACTACCAGGTTATACCTCATATCATGCTTTTAGGCCCCAAAACCCGGACCGAACCACAAAAGGAGGGGGAGTTTCCATATTTATCAAGGATATCCACACCTCCAGGTTAGTGGCATTGCACGAAGTATCGGAGACCATCCATGTGCAACTGACAGTGGGCAAGACTGCTTTTCAGTTTATAGCATCCTACAGACCACCTTCTCAAAGTCAGGAATCCCACTCGGCTTTCCTGAAAACATTGGAGAACATGAAGATCTCTCCGAACACCATTATATTGGGTGACTTCAACTACCCAAACATAGACTGGGAGCATTACTCAAGCCTCAGCACCTTAGCCCAAAGGTTCCTGGAATTTATAAACTCAAATGCTATGGAACAACTAGTCACCACTCCCACAAGAGGGGAAAACATACTAGACCTGATCATTACCAACATGGGGACTCTATGCTGCACACCAGAAGTATATCCCTCATTGGTAAGATCAGACCATAAATGAATTTCACTGGATATCTTCATCCCGACCCCACCCCCAGCCCAGAAAACCACAGTGAAAAACTTCTCAAAAGCGAACTTCACACTTCTCAAAACTGAAGTGGAATCCTTCAAGGCCCCAGAGCCAGTGGAAGCTACGGCCCAAACAGCAGAATCCTATATAAACGCATTCTATGGACATCTCCAGGAATGCATGGATCATGTTATCCCAAACAAAATCAAGACCCAATCATCCAAAGGCAGGCGTCCAGTCTGGTGGACCCCAGCCATAAATAAACTGTACAACAGAAGGAGGAAGCTACTACATGATAGAGCAAAATCCCTAAAAGGGAAGGCATCTCTGATTAGTACTAGCAAAAAATTACGATCCCTCATAAAATCCTCCAAGGCCAGCTTCGAGAGAAAAATTGCACAGGACACTAAAGACAATCATAAGGCTTTTTTCAGTTATGTTAGGAACCTGGGATGCAACTCCCAGACTTATTTTGAGTTGATTCTAAATGACAAAAAATACACTGAACCCACAGATATCCTGGCAGACAGGTTCAGTGCAAACTTCTCCACCTTCTCCCCCCCAAAAGAGCAAGTATCTATCCCGGCAAAGTGCAGCCTCCCAAACATCTCTGATGCTCAGGTGAAGTCCGCCCTCTCCAAAGCAAAAAAACACTGCTTCCATGGGACCAGATGGCGTCCTGGGTTGCGTCCTACATGAACTCCAAGAAGAACTAATCCCTCAAGTAAAACTGCTGTACAATCTCAGCCTCACTACAGGATATGTGCCCAAAGAATGGCGTACAGCAACAGTGGTCCCACTCCACAAAGGTGGCGCCTCTGCTGACCCTGGAAACTATCGCCCCATAAGCCTGACGAGCCTAGTCTGCAAGGTTATGGAGAGGATCATCATGGAACTCATAAACAAAGACATTGGGGACCTACAGACACTAGATCCTACCCAATTTGGATTTGTCAAGGGCAGATCCTGCCTTTTGAACCTGGTCGACTTCTTCGAAACAGTCACCAATGCCATAGATGAAGGGAAGGTAGCCCACACAGCCTATCTGGACCTCACAAAGGCATTTGACACAATACCCCACTCGGGCATCATAGATAAGCTATCCAGCTTAAATATAAACCCCTATGTCACAAGATAGGTCGCAAACTGGCTCAAAGACAGAACCCACAGAGTCAGAGTTGCTGGAGCAATGTCAGACTCGAAACTGGTCACAAGTGGCATCCCACAAGGTTCTGTCCTGGGACCTCTCTTGTTCGGTATTTACTTTTCTGAGGTACAGGCCAATGTGGGAGGACTATGGCTCACCAAGTTCGCAGATGACTGCAAACTGGGTGCCATAATCGACTCTCCAGCTGACGCAAACATCCTTCAAAAAGGTCTCACAGAGACAGATAACTGGTGCCAGAGCCATGGTCTAAAGCTAAATGCCAAAAAGTGTATATTTATACCCATTGGCAAAAACAATATGCCCACAAATTACCACATAGGTGGTAACCCATTAAGTACAGAGAAAGTAATTAGGGATCTGGGGACCCAGGTTGACAGCAATCTCTCCTTTGACAACCACATTGCCAAAGTGGTTAGAAAGACCTTCTACATAGCCCTCCTCATCATGAAAGGATTCACATCTAGATCAAGAGAGGTAATCGTGCCCCTTTATTCATCCCTCATCAGGCCCATCATAGAATACAATGCCCCCTTTGGGATGTACCTTACCCAACACCTGCAGCAATTAGAAAGACCCCAAAAGTAACTCACCAGGAGGATCAATGGACTCAAACAGATGCCATATGCTGCTCGGTTAAAAAAACTCCAGCTCTACTCAGTTGCATACTGCCTACTTCGAGGCGATCTATGCCTGACATATAAAGCTATGTCCAACCCAGAATTAATGGACATGCTCCACCTCAGTAAATCTAAATCCCTTAGAGCCACGCGCTCGAGGGACTTGAACCTCAGCACAGAAATAAATAGAACATGCTGGAGGGACAGATTCATAACCAAGAGGCTCCCTTCGCTCTGGAATAGAATTCCAATTCATGTTAGGCAGAGCACCTCGCTGACTCTCTTCAAGAAGAATCTTGATGAGTGGATGGGGGATCGTAGGTTTTCCCGGGGATTACTTCCATGTCACTATTAGACAGAGGAACAGTAAACTAAACTTTAAAAAGGGCACAGTATACTCAAATCAAGGGGTGGTGTAAGCCAAACACAGTCGAGCTAGGCTTATAAATGCCCCAGGGCAGATAGCCTAGTATGAACCTATGAACCTATGAACCTATGAAAATTACAGTTTTGAGTATTTTTATGACGATTATTACATGTAGTGAAATAGAAATTAGAGCTATATCAGCACTGCTGATGTAATAATCATCATAATGATTATTCCTAGATTTGCTGCTGAAGCTGCTTCAAACTGATTGAATCAAATGAGAGAGAGAGAGAGAGATGGATGAAGTTTGGGAAAAATGTAAAAGTTTATCAGCAGAAGAAGAAAATGAAAGTTGTATGGATTTTTAACTATATGTTCTTTTGTGTAAAGCCACTGCTGCTGATGATTAAATTAATATGTCTCTATTTGTAGAGCATGCATTACTCATGGTTGCTTTGAATCAATGTCCTTATAACCGAATATATGTCTATAGACATGCCATTTTTCTGAAGGACATCTTGGGCTTGAGCAATTTAATGTAGTCAGGGTGAGGAGAGTGGTGATAAAAGGGTCACAAAGAACTGGGCCTATGCCTCTCCAGAAAAAAAAAAGCAGATATGGACAGATAGATGGAGATATAGCTATATGGTCCCATAAAACTTGATCAAATATGCATTTAAATGAAAGAGAAATCAGTGGACAGAAAACATTTGACTGAATCACAAGTGAGTGAAAACATTGTATGCAGCAAATATACAATTTTTCAGAGGGGGAGGCTTTGCACATACCCCCTTATTTATGTATAATAAGTCCATGGTCATACATCCATGGAGAACAAAAAAGAAAAAATGCACACACAGACACACACACTATGAATCAGTACTGGTACACAAACATCTACAGCTCTGGGGCTATGACATAATGGTGGGCATTGCCAATCCACATATAATCTTATAGAGTTACTTCCTCAACAGCTTCTATGATCAAAAATGATACCATCAGATATTGTCTATAGACTTCCACCATTTCCAATCAATTTTGATTCAGTCAAATGTAATTTCAGTCAGATGTGTTTCCATCTATTTTGGATGACCATTTGTGGTTGTTCAGTCAACTGCATATTCATTCAATTGACCTGGAACATTTTTTTCTTATACATTAGTTTGTATTTCAAGTGACCATTTGATCATAGCTGGAAATATAATTCATGTAAATGTTGATTTGGTCTTATTTAACTCTAGATGATACAACTAACAATCTTCAGCTTTTGCCAGTACTTATATTAGCTTGTAAATTCCTGTTGTTTTTTTTCTGACAGATGTCTGACTGCATCCTTGATCTGCCGACCTTGGTCAGATCTGCAAATGATCTCTTTTGATCAGTAAACCAACTAGAAAAGCAATGAGTCATGGCAGCAGGAAAGATGACAGGATCTATGGCTATATATTTAGGTGGTTTTTAAACAAGATCAGAGTGTACGTCAATTTTAGAACATGATATGTCATCTAATAAAGTTGTCTTTGTTCAAGCCACAACTCAGTGAGTAACTTTACATGAATGCATGCCATTCAACAGTTTGTTTTATATAGGGGATAAGTTTTCTGTAAGCCCTGTCCCTGCACCTCTTAACTAATACTGCTTACTCCTGTGTCACACAATCTCACAATAAGTTAATAAAATTATCACCAGGAGTCCTTTAAAAAAAAGACTTGAAAATTATGATTCATCAAAGCAAACAAAATAGTGTCTTTTTAATATAGTTGGTTAGAAAGGCCACATCTGTATGGGGACAAATATAATGTTGCAAACTGTCTAGTAAGATCCATAAAAATGTTGCTTAAGATTATATTACAAACCATAGAAAGATGGTCTTAAATGATTAAATGTAGTTGCATACAGTACAGGAGTGGGGGGAAGGAATGTTAAAGACAGATGAGTACACTATAGGGTTTAAAAGATTGTAGCCCCCAAGGCTATGTTACAAAAGACCAACTTAAAGAAACTGGCTTCCCAGTTTCACACAGATGACTACAAAAAGAGTGGCATGCATGAAAATGCTAAACCCATTCGGAGAAAGTCATTGATGGATCGTCTTGTCTGCATGCATTTTTGGTTTGAGGTATACAGTTTAAAGAATGATGCAAACCAGCAGTACTGGAGTAGAGCTGGCTCTCTGTATAGCATAAATGATCAAAATGACAGAAAAAAATGAAGAAACCAAGAAGAGGGAAGCCACTGCTGGTCTCAGTAGAGACTGGACATTACAGGACAAGGCACTGTCTACAGATCCAGACCTCAGTGAGATGAAAATGATGACCGTGTTATAAAACGGTATCCATAAGGTGGTACAGAGTGACATAAAGCTTTAATGTGGCATATAAGTACTTGTAAGTAATGATCTCTTTTTGGTAGTCTTCAAAGGACAAATTGGGCTGTTAATATGCCTTTATATAAAAACAAAATTTATAGCTACTTGATACATACAAAGGCTATGAATACAACTTTTTACGGCAGTCACTAAACCATATTTTATTTCTTCAAAAATGTTACAGAATCAAAATATGCTTCTATTGAGAATTCACATTGAATATTGTTTGGGCAATCAGGCTATATTAATGCAAAGAAAAAAATTATGCCTTTATTTACTAGAGCAATTCCTACTACAGGTAGTAAAATGTTCAAGGTTGTTACTGTTATTTTGAAACAGTGAAAGGATCTCTGGTGTTTGGCTGACAACCTACTGGCTGATGGCCAGCTGGCCAGCAAAACAAAAGCACTGATGAAAACAACCCTTATTGTACTGGTTTAGAGTAGCAAAATGAACAGTGTAGGGTGAGCAAAGGAAGGGGTTGCATGGATCCTAAGGGAGCAGCAGAGGATTACAGAGGCACGAAAAGGGTGAAGATACAACAGGGATCAAAATGATGTACCACTTTAACAGCAGCAGGGGTTGGGATGTGTGGCAAAGGGATGTAATTAGCTATACTGACATTAGAGGATGTATAATATAGTGTTTGTACAGTACTGTATAATATGTGGGATTCAATGTATACTTATGAGCAACATCTCTCACAAATTCAGATAATCTGTGAATTTATGTCTGCTATTCAGTAGTATCCAAATATGACACTCCCTTTAACATTGTCTACCTCTTATAGGGAGTAGCAAGCACCTTGGGCCAGAGAACTTGATTCTGGTCATCTGTCAGCCACCTACTATACAGTTACTGCTGTTGACAATTAGCGTATGGGCATATAAAAGCCACTGTGTCCATCAGTACCTTTGCTTTGTAAACCAGATTGCGCCAGCCATGTGTCTGTCGACCAATAGGTTGTCATCCAAAAGTGAGATATCCATGATAAAATAGTATCTTATTTTACTTGAAATGGTAATCTCATTTGTAGACATGCAGTAGAGTAAACTGAGTCACACTGCAGGTGGTAAAAATGCATTAGCACAGTTAAAAAGACATTATTGTAAGATTTGTAAATTATGTAGATAGTGCTGTTTCAGCCACTTCCTTAGGACCCTAAATCTGTCATTGAATACTTTTGACTAAGGATTTCTTGCCATTTTATGCATTCTAAATATATAATAAATGTTAAAAAGAGCTACTGAGAATGTTTTATACCAAAATATCAGTGACAGAAACTATACAGCAATGGTGTGCTGCTTTTATGCCTTCATGTACAAGAACATGTACATCCTCAGTGTATCTTTAAGGTGTTTCAGTCAACTCAGTTCAGCAGAAATACATGGGATGGCCATAGTGAGTCATAGTATGGCAGAGCCATGTGAGGAAGATGAGAAAATCAAGCAATCATTTAAATAACTATGTTGTATTATGTGATACTGTTAATTATTGTCTGATTATGGGCAATGCTGGTAAATGTGGATAAATCCTGCATCACTTATGAACACGCATATTAAGCAGTATAATAAACCTTTATGTTAACTGAAATAAAATTAGAAGATATACAGCAGGCAAGTCATTTGGATATTGAAAGCAAGGGAGAAGTCAGAATTTCTGGAACTGTGCAACATTTGTAGTCCAGCTTCCAGAACGTAGCCTCCTCACCCTGAAAAGTACATGTACTGAAAATAAATTAAAAAAATGAACCTCCTCACCCATCTTTTTTTCCGACTACTCTTGAAAATTTTATTTCCATGAAACTATCTTGGAACAAGTCTTAGAATTCCCATTAAAGACTAAAAATAATACTTCATTAGGATCAGACTTTATACCAGCCTGTATTTTCATAAGTGTCAGGTACGCACTCTCTGATCCTCTACTTAAAATGTTTAACTGCATCCTGTGCAATGGGTTTGTGCCTGATGCCTGGAGATGAATCACTCTAACACCACTACACATGGGCAGCCTTGATACAGACGTGGTAATTAGAGGCCAATCAGCCTCATCATCCTTATATACAAAAAACGTGAAACTCATTTATGTAGATATCAGCAACTTAACTGATGTAGACTCCAGTTGGTTTGGATTTGTGAAGGGCAGATCCTCTCTTATAAGCCTTGTAAGATTCTTTGAAAAGGTTACAGTAGTTGTGGGCAGTGGTTAGTCTATGCATGCTGCTTATCTTGACCTGGACAAGGCTTTTGCCATTATCCATACTGATATTACTGAATAATAAGACAAACTTTATGTAACCCCCTACATTGTCCACTGGATTGCAAATTGGCAATGTAACAGATCCTGAAGAGTGCATGCTGCTGTCACCCTCTCTGAATATAAAACTCTGACTAGTAGGGCTACAACAGGGGTCATTGCTGAGCCCTTCATGATTTGATATTTGTTTTGCATATATCTAAACCATTATTCTAAAAGTGTGGTTGGCCAAGTTTGCTGATGACTGCATATGCATGCAACTGGTATACTGAAATGGTCTCTAGCTGAATGCAAAAAAGTACAGTGTAGTAACATTCAATAAAAAAGCCTCATAGGTTATAAATGATAGTCCTCTTCAGACAGACACAGTCATCACTCAAGTTGATCACCACACTTCCACTGCAGTTAGGAAATCCTTCTATCTGCCCCAGTTACTTTCAAAGGGAACATATTAAAGATCCAAATAAATCATCTAACCACTGCACTGTACTCTTCCTGTACCAAACCCATCATCAGATACAATGTCCCCTTTGATAGTGCAAATCCAAACGTATGTCTCAGCCAGAAAGGTCCCAAGATTTCTAACCAAGAAAATTAAAGACCTTAACAACTATCCTGATAGATTAGCACATTTTCCAGATGTGTCAAGGTGACCTGTGTCTTGCTTTTTGAGCCACAAAATACACAATTCTATTTGACTGTCTATTTCCCCACAAACCAGTGGCTCTATTAACACCCATACTATGTATCTAAATCTATATTAATAAATAGCCAAGATCCACTGGAAGGATAAGAGACCTCCTTGAATATATTCTCCACTTATGGAGTAAGTTAACCACTACAGGTCAAATAAAGTACTACTTTGGGTAGCTTTAAAGCTAGTATCAATGGCCGGATGGGTAGACCAGGGTTATCACATATGGTCCTGCTTGATTTTAGAGGCGAGCACTCTTAAGTGCTTGAAAATGGTGTCAAGACCTCTTAAGTGTGTCTGCTCACAAGTGCATATGGTTAGGGATTTTACAGCCACTCTGATTGCTTGCCTAGTACTATTCCTATGTCCTATGACAAGCTTAAGCAAATAACTCATTTAGCCAACTGGACTGGAGGAAAAGCAGAGTTATTTAATGAAACATGTAGCCATGGACTATGGTAAATATGTTAGCACATTACATTCTTTCACATTTTAGTGCAGAAAAATAAATTATTTTAAAGCATTTTATACAGTGGTGTGCTTGGTGTATGCCTAGCTACACCTGACTGATGGCAAGTCCAACCTTAAGAAATGCACAACATTTGTATAATTATTTGCATTCTCAAGACTGGACTAAAACTTGTTTTCCACTCTTTGTCGTGTCTCTGTAATTATATAAAAAAAGATTACTTTAGATTTGTCCATTATTCATATACTGTGCATAGCTGTGGTGCCTGAACTCATTTATGACCACTCAACTCCAGGCTTTTTTACTTTTTGTTGTTGTTTGGACCAAAGCTAAACCATAATTTGAATGAGCTAAGGTGTTACATTTAGTGAACAGGATTCCAAATCCTGATTGTTATATGCACTATGCTAAAAGTTCTGTGCACTGACATTTTGCTTTAAAGAAAGTTTGTGAAATGCAGTAGCTTTGAAAATCTAGCAGTGCAGATCTAACCTGAATGAGACTACTACTGAACCCTGCTCAGGTACCTACATTTTCTTCTTAGACATGTATCTATTTGTGATTTTCAGTCTCCATGCTCATGTTCGATCCACCACTCTGCAAAGATCATATGTCTTATGTAATGGGTCTATATTACAACGTCGAACTAAAACAAGTTTGAACGTTGTAATATCGAATCCTAAAGTCCGAAAGTGGAAAATAGCGAAGCCACAACACATCGACTTTTTTCCCCGGGAAAAAAAATCTGTGAGCCATTTTCGGGCTTTGCTATTTCCTCCACTGTGGTAGGGGGTGTGTGGGTTGCACAGCCTCCCACTTCAGTTTAGGTTTAAGGTTAAGTTTTTTTTTTTTTGTCATGGAACAGTGATTTTCTTTCCCTGGGAAAAAAAATGGGTGTTCTGTGATTTCAGTTTTCTTGGGTTTTGAACATAATGGTTCAATATTACAACGATCGAACTTTTGTAAGTTTGACGTTGTGATATAGACCCTTATGTAATACCCGAGTCAGTATGTCTGCATGCCAAACTATTATTTTCACTAAGTTACATTATTGTATTTAGAAATCCTAGAAAATATTATTGGTAGAAACTATGTAAAACATTTGCAGTCTTCATTGATACTAATGAACATCTGAATACGAATTAACATAAAGCAGGTAACATTAAAGTTATACGTTTCATAAGTTAAAATTAGTACTGAAATCTATACCACCTGCAGAACATTCTGTGCACTCTAAGATTTGCATTCTGCCTTCAGAAATAGTTCTGCAGGTGTTTATGATACAAATGAAGTAGAATGAAAAGGTACAAGTATAACGATTCAGGTTATTCAAGCTACCCAGCACATACAGGTTTATGCTGACACCATTGCATTAGCTCTGTGTCACACACTAATGCTTGCTGATATGAAAGAAATACTAATAGCCGTTTCAACACTCCTGTATATCCTTGGTCTCCTGGGGCACATTTTCATTATTGTTATAAACATTAAGGATTTCAGGGAGAACAAAGGCCTCTCGCCAGGCGATTTAATACTGTTGAGTCTGGGTGTCTCCAATATCCTTCTTCAAAGTGACGAGTACATATTTGTTATATGCTCAGTACTAAACCAAGCCTGCTATCTTGGACGATGTTTTAATTTTGCTGATATGTTCTGCAGTGCTGTTTGCTTATGGTTTCTGACTTGGATCTGTGTCTTCTACTATGTGAAGATTACCAACAGCACTCAAAGGGTACTCTTCAAGTTGAAACAGAATATTTCTGTTATTGTTCCTTATCAGCTCCTTGGCACAGTGGTGGGAAGCACCATAATCAGTGGAACTGTAGTTCTTACTGGAGACCTGACTACTCATGTAAACAACACATTCCTTACTGAGGAGTGCCCCTCAGATGGGTACTTGTTTAATTTCTTGTTTATGTACAATGTATATATATATCTCTTTAATGTGTTGCCATTCCTGATTATGTTAACCTGCAACTTACTTATCATCATCAGCCTTAGACAACATACCTGTAGGATGGAGACAAGCCCCACTGCTTTGAGCAATAGTCATTTTACTGTTTATATTCGAGTAGCTAAAATGAGTGCCTCTCTCATCTTCGCAAATATCCTGTTTATTGCAGATCAAATTTATTTTGCTGTAATGCTCCAGTGTAAACAGACTGCATTGGATTACACACTTTTGTTGTACCTTATGATATATCCTATTATTTGTACAGTCCTCCTTATATATGGCAACACAAAACTAAGAAAGGCATGTGTGAACCTGTGTCAATGGATAAATAGCACAGAATCTGCCAAAATCCAGGTATCTGCTTTGCTTATATTTTCTCTTTTTAAATTAATATCTGATTTGGAGAAGTCGTAGCTTATTGCCAAATTAGTGCTGTTAGCAGATTGTGTGTGTGCGTGTGTGTGTGTGTGTGTGTGTGTGTGTGTGTGTATATGCATCTGTACATGAGTTGTGTGTGTATGTGCATGTGTATGTATGTATATAAGTGGCATGCAGTTACTTGTGTTACAAGCTATGAACAACTGGTGTCCAAATAAAACAGTTAAATAGAGTGGATAAGTACTATATAATTAACATAAAGTAACACAAGACCAACCAAAGAATACACAGCTGCAGGGAAACAACAGCAACACAACTGGAAAGTGATTTTGGGATAGTAATACCGAATTATCTAAAGTGGGTAAATAATGTGAGAGAGACTTTGGGGAGGAGGGTTGGGTGTGTTAATATCCCATCTTGTGTAATCTATACAATTCTTGAAACTCTGTGTTCCGAAAGAGATAAAAACAAAAGTAATTTATGGAAGGGGAAGTGTAAATTCTGCAGGGTTTGTATCAATGGTTGCATAATGGGAGAGATAAGCTAACAGACCTTATATACATGCTCCTAAAGAAATGTAAAATGGTTGAACAAGACAGGGAACGTTGGTGATATCACTAAACCCTTACAAAGTAATGTCTCTTAGAAGTAGTGCTACATAAACGTAATGCTTAAAGTTTATGCTTCAAATATCCAGAGTTCAAGGCAAAGCCATGACCTCCAGCTGCAACACTTTTGTATGGAGTTTTTATTTTCTGTGTATGTATACAAGGGTTTTTTTCTGTTTATTCCATCACTCAAAAGCATACCAGCTGATTAGCTACCCTAATGCATAACAGCAGATTTGCTACTCTGAAATGTGTGTGTGTGTGTGTGTGTGTGTGTGTGTGTGTGTGTGTGTGTGTGTGTGTGTGTGTGTGTGTGTGTGTGTGTGTGTGCGTGTGTGCGTGTGTGTGTGTTTCTGTTTGTGTGTGTGTGTGTGTCCCTCTCTCTCTCTCTCTATATATATATATATATATATATATATATATATATATATATATATATATATATATATATATATATATATATATATATATATATATATATATATATTTATTCTGCATTTGCATTTGATCCTGTGGCTCAGTTCTTGGCTGAAAAGGGGGGATGCAATAATTTGGATCACTTATCCACTTAGAAGATAAATAAATATAAAAAGAAGTGATGCATGAGAACAAAATAAGAACATTTGAAGACAGAAGGTGTCTGCTTCAGAAGTAAAATGAATAAACTTATTTGCATAAATAACAGGATATTTACAGATGAAGTACTAGTGTTAAAATAAAAAAAATACAGAAGTTAAGAAGTGCCGAGGATTTAAGTTAGAAAACTTTTGTAGAAGCAGATAGATTAGGGTGTTATTTAACTATGATATATAGTTTATATAATATACAATATAACAAAGAAGAGAAGAGAACAGATCAGCCAGCCTGTTGGTAATTGCTGCTATTTGTCTGTATTACTGTGTAACTAAACCCATTTTTTGTTAGTTCAAAGAGTTTTACAGACAGTTCAATATGAATGAATCTGTATGGTACAGATAAAGACATTACAATGGAGCCCCTATAGAAGACAAGTAGTCAGATATCCACATAACCTGCATACTGAGCTTAGGGAAAGAGTGGACTATATGATACATTTGGTCAGTAGCTGCCATTACACTCAAAAACTTCATTTCAGTTTAGAAATTAAAAAGAACAAGGTGAAGACAGAAGAAAACTGTGATAGCTTATAGTGACAACTGCAAGTGTCTTAGAAGGGAAAAGTAACTTTTGCTTATTGATACAGTCATGAGAAATTTTATTTTACAGTGCTAGTATGCTTGTTGTGTATACCATGAAAAAATTAGGTTTTGGTTGTACTCTTCTTGTGAGGATTCAGTTAAACTTACTTTTTTATTGTACATTACATCAGTAAATAAATCACTGCAAGGCTGGATCTGACACAAGACAAACTAGGCAGTTGTCTAGGGCTTGGTGCTGGCTGGGGAGCCAAGCCTGGCCTTAAAAAAACAAACAAAAACAGGTATCTTTAAGAAAATAAATAGATTACCTAGTCTGCTAGAAAGTACAACCCAGAAGAAACAGCCTTCTGTTCCACACTTGTGAGATTTGTTCACTTGTAAAAGTCAGCCTTGTGTTCCCTTAGGAGAATTGTTGCTTTGCAGAAGTGGGAGCTTTGTATTGCAGCTTGTTTCCAATTCCTGTTTCATTTTCACATGGGGAAGACTGATATTTGCAGCTAGTGTGAAGTGTGTTCCAGAGCTGAGTAAGATTTTTGAGTGTCTATCGGTTCTTTCATGCTCTGCAGAGAAGAATGCAGGTTCCTCCCAGTCCTGGTTTTCCTCACAGAGAGATTTTGAGAGTGCTCTGTGTGTGTGTGTGTGTGTGTGTGTGTGTGTGTGTGTGTGTGTGTGTGTGTGTGTGTGTGTGTGTGTGTGTTCACCTCCAAGGATTACTGCCTCCAGGAATAGGATTACATCTCAGCCTCTGGGATGATAGAGACATCCAGGATGATGATTACATCTCTGGCTCTCCAAGCATATTGTAGACAATACAATTACAACCAATGGAGATTACAATCAGTCAGCAATACCAGTCATCAGAATGTCATAGTTATTCCTCCTCAGGAAATACATGCTCAAACATTTTTTTTCTTTTAATTCATACATGTTTTTTGGTCAAGAGCACTGTATGGTCAAGTGACTTGTTCACAGTCACAGAGTACAGAAATTGAGCTAGAAAGAGTCAAACCCTATACCCTTGACTACAAGAAGTAGCTCATTAACAGCATGGAGCCTTAACCCATTGCACTAACTGCCAGACCTTCCTTAACTTCTTCATTATCTAACAGATCAATAAGGATAACAAAGAATCAATCTATAATACTAGTCATTAAAGTTTCAGAAAATGCATTTCAAGTTAATTCAAGCTGTCTGCCACAAAATGCTTTGGACTATTAGCAAACTGGTTGCTGTAATCAAAAGTAAACTTTCCAGCTTCATTTGCCTACTATGTGTCATTGAGTAAGTCACTCAGACAGTGCTCCTGGGTCATCTATGAATAGGGACACTGTACAGTGGCTTTACCTGGTTAGCAAACAGATAAAAGAGAATGGTATTTAACATCTGGGCCTTTGTCCAGAATCCTTGAACAAGGAAGTGGAGTGGTATTTTTGCCATTCCTTGTAAAAATGTGTGGCTTTCTGGCAAATTGTTTGAGATTGCAGTGATTAATTAATGACATACATTGATTTCAGACTTAGTACTCTTCAGAACATGCTTGCCAATGCATATCTTTTTGTTTTAGTGACATTCTAAATATATATGAGCTGTTCCGGATTTTTGAGTATTTGTCTTTTATTTGAGCTAAGAAGTTGAGAAGTTTTATTAAAATCTGTATAAAGCAGGGAAATTTGGAAATCAAGAAGTAAAAATGAAAATGTTTATTGAAGAATTATTTATGCCAAGGTTAGAGGTAGATGAGGCGTCAATTATTGGCAGTAAGGATATGAGGAGATGAGATAAAAATGGCGATGTATAACCACTCGACAGGAAAGTCTTCAAGAACAGATAATTCTTTGGAAGTTTGGAATCTAGAAGGGAAGAAAGTGATAAAGATCTGTAAGGTTTTATTTAGTCTTCTTTTTCCTTTGGCTTTTCCCAGTTAGGGGTCGCCATAGCGGATCACCTTGTCCATTCATGCTTGCCAGTGGAGTTTTACAGTGTCGAGTTGCCAACCCAGTGCCCAACCTTCCACAGAAGGAACACACATGCATGCAGTCACGCCTAGGGCCAATTTAGAGTGTCCAATCCACCTACAGCATGTCTTTGGGATGTGGGTGGAAACTGGAGCACCCAGAGGAAACCCACATGACCAAAGGGATGACATGCAGCTTCCTCACAGAAGGCACCCCAGCTGAGGATCGAACCGGAGAACCTCTTGGTGTGAGGTGGCAATGCTAACTGCTGTACCACCACGGCCACCCTGGAAGGTTTTATTTAATAATATTTTAAAAGGATGAGAAGCACCAAAATCCTGGAAGAAAGTTGTTATGACTGTATTACCTAAAGATGGTTAAGACCCATTAGATCCAGTTTCATATAGGCCCATTTTGATTCTAAACCATGATTATAAAGTGTTTATGTCTATAATGGCTAAGAGAATGGCAAAAGTAATGTCAAAATCGATAGATATGGATCAATGTGGTTTTGTGAAGGGGAGACAAACATTTGACAACATTAATAGAACAATGATGCTCCAGAGGGAAGCAGAATGTAACAAAATACCACTGTCATTGGTGGGTCCTGATGCAGAGAAAGCATTTCACAGAGTAAGCTGGATTTTATGAGTAGGGCAATGAAAGCATTTGCATTCTCTGACACAATAATAATGTAAATTAGGAGGAGATATGAGGGATCGGAGGCAAAAATTAAAGTTGGGGGAGTTCCTCTCGGATAATTTTGTTTGAATAGAGGAACCAGGCAGGGATGCTATCTTTCCTCTTTATTATTTGTGTTACATTTAGAACCATTGGCAAAGAAAATAAGGGACTCAGAAATTTAAGAATATAATTGGTGTGGCAATTAAGAAAAGATGCCTTTATTTGCAGATGATATTATTTTATATCTGATAAAATTGGAAAAGGACATCTCAGCAATGTGGAACATTTTGAGACAGTTTCAAGTCTTTTTGGGACACAGCATTAATGAAGATAAAACAAAGGCAATAGCAGCAAATCATGTATCAACACAGAAATTGTTTCAACAATACCCATATTTAGGGGGACAGGATAAAATTAAATACTTAGGAGTATGGATTAAAAAGGATTGTGTTATGGTAGCTAAGGATATTTGGGAGGAGACTAAACAAAAGATAATGCAAAAACTGAGAAAAAGGGAAGTTTTATTTTATGGATATGGATAGCAAGATACAAACAGCGAAAATGTTTTAGTCCTTTAGGTTTATACACAGGTCAGACATATTTTTGTCAACCAGAGGAGAAGTTATGGCTAGCAATTAATAAAGAGTTGAAGGATTTTATCTGGGAGGGAAAGAGGCAAGAGTAAAGTGGGATAAGCTGAGCCTTCTAATAGAACAAGGTGGTTTGGGATTACCCTACTTTGAAGGAGTATTTCAGAGCTACACATTTAAGTTTCCAATACACGGAAAAAGCAGAAAGCTGTAATTCAGAGTGGAAAGGGATGATTATGAAACAAAAGGACAGCTGAAGAAATAAGGAGAGACTGGGATTTTGGATGCAGATCCTTAAAGAGAATAACAATAACCATACAGAATATTACATTCATAAAGTAGCAGAAAGCATTCTAAGAACTAAGCCAAGACAGGAATGGAGAAAGGAAATTCTGATGATAGGAATGACTACAATTAAAGGTACTGAGAATAGGTGAGAGGGGACTGGAATTTACTAGAGAAAACTGGTAAAGGAGCCAAAATATTGGGATAAATGATTAGAGAAGGAAAGGTAATAGAATGGGAAGAGGCCAAGAATACATTTCAACTGGAGGCTAGAGGCTGCCTTCCCTAAAAGGATTGATATCAGAGTATCGGCGAAGAGAAAGGAATAAGGAGATCCTAAGTTAAAGACTAGCACTGGTAGAGTTTTGGTAGAATCTAGACCAGAAGCTGCTGTTTACAAATGGATAATTATATTCCCTGATAACTATAGGAATCAATCAGAGGAGGTTACAAAGGGCTGGGAAGAGGGATTAGATAAGCAATTCCCAAAGAAACAATGGGGGATATATGTATGGCTCCCAAATATGCAGCAAAGTATACACGATTTAGGATTTTTGCTTGGAAGTGTTTGCATAGGTATTTATATACCCCAAGCAGACTCCAGAGAATTTTTCCTCTGGTAGACATCAAATGTTGGAGGTGTACTGGGGAAGAAAGAGATAACTGGGGACATATTTTTGGGAAGGTAATGAGTTGGCAGACATTAAAAATTTCCTGCAGACTACAAGAAGTGTAACAATAAAACCAGGCTCTCTCACCACGAAGCAGTTGGAAACAGCTAAAATGTCCAGCAAATAATCCAGTGTCACCAAAATGAAATTTTTAGAAAATCAGCATCAGTTTTTGGTATAAACTTGACCGTGGACCAAGATGAAATCAGCATAAGAGAACATTTATTAAAATGTAAGCGCTTTCGCATAGCAACTACTACGCTTCATCAGACAGTACATTAACATTTAAACTTCAGTTTATATAATCAAAGGTAGTAAAAAGGCGCCAAAATTAAAATAAGTAATTAATTAATTAGGACAATTAATCCATTAAACAAAATAACATGATCAGACATTTCTAAAAGACCTTAGATTTAAGCAGTATCGTTCAAAATCAGGCAGTACTGTGTCAATTATTATTTTGTTGAATAATATGGACTTAAATAAGCACAATTAAAACAAAATATTTATCAAGTAGATAAATAAATAAATGAATGAATAAAAACATTATATACTCTGTGTGGAAATGTATGATAAATTTATTTATTAATAAAATACTGTGATTTATAAAAAATGCAGATATTTTATGGTAGACACGTAAATGCATATGAGAATGAGTAGATAAATAAATAAATAAATGAATAAATGGGCTAGCAACTATGTAAATGAGGGGTATTATAAATTAGGTATATATATAAATATGTAAATATGTATATAAATGTATATAAATACTGGTCAATTCATATATTATTTAAGTATACTTTGTAATATTAAACTAGACTAATATAGTATAAAGTGTATAGTGTATAGATGTCTCTATCTAACTATAAAACTACATCATATAGAGGCATATAGGTATATTAATTAATTAAATTCATAACTAAAAACACCAAAAATAAAATATAGAATATAGTCTAGATTAATTAAATAATTTTTTTAAAATATATAATATTGTATTTATAAGATATGTTTGGAATATTTAAAATATATTTAAAAATGCATTTTAAAATTGTAGACTCAACATAGAAAATATGTGTATATATATATATATATATATATATATATATATATGAACCTAAACAATTCATGATAGAGTATTGAGAATAAATTGATTATTAATCAAATAGAATAAATATTAATAATTCAAAAATGTGCAATTATTCAACTCTAGACTTATATGTTGAATTAATTTGTATATGGGACACACTTAAATGATGAAAGAGTACTAGATTGAAAAAAATGAAATAATATTTTAATCTTTACCTAGCTTCCAAAGCAGGCTTAATAGAGATATGGCTGTTGATGCCAGGGGGGTATATGGGCAGCCAATCTCAAAATCCATTTCAGTTCTTTATTACTTAAAATCAGCATATTATCTCCACCTTTTTTATTATTTACAATTATTTCTAAAACTTTGAAGTCAAAATGATGTAAGGGATATTCTAATATATGTTTTGCCAAGGCGTTCAGTTCATTTTTTCTTTTTATGTCATATAAATGTCCATATATCCTATCTTTCAGACATCTTTTAGTAAGTCCGACATAAAAGGCTTGACATTTTTTACATGTTGCAAGATAAATAAGATTCTTTGTACAACAATTAGCAAAAAACCTTGGTCGAAAAACATAATTCATTGTAGGGTGGTGAAATTCAGGCATATTGGAAATGAACTTACACCTATTACAGCTGTGACAAGCAAAAGTGCCAATCTTGTGACTAACAGGTAATGCTACTAAAGGAGTGTAGCAGTTATCATTACACAATATCCGTTTGAGATTCAGGCTATTTCTGAACATAAAATGGGGTTGTGCCCCCACAATTTGCCTGACAAATGGATCCATAATTAGGACTTTCCAATTATTGTAAAAAATCTTTTTAATATCATTAGTAATACTTGTATAATTTAAAGTTACAGCTAGGTGTTTTGTCTGTCTATTTGAGTCTACAAGAAGTACCGGGTAAGCAAATTGGTGTAATTAAGGAAATCATTTTCTCGAGATGTAATACAGAATTGGAATTGCCTAGACATAGTAAGGCCTTGCTGTGTTTAATCCTGGGGTCTGCCAAAAAAGTTACTAAAAAATGGACATTAAAGTCTAAAGCAAATGTACTAGAAGTAGTGAATATTGTAATCAAGATAAAAGAACTGAAGTGTGATCTTTAGAAAAGGATAGGAGTAAATTACATAGCAAAATGGTAATTGTGGGAGCAATACATGCAGAATAATGTTTTGCAGGATAAATGAGGTTTAAGGGAAGGCAGGAATTGAATGAGCTATGCACATTTCAACTGACAATGACTATATAGAAGATTACATGTGATGTATAATGTCTGCAACTCAAAATATGTCAATATGGCTTGTTTTCATTTGCACACACACACACACACACACACACACACATATATATATCTATATATATATATATATATATATATATATATATATATATATATATATGGGTCTACTGCTTTTAATCGAATACCACTTATTCGAAAAAGAGCAGTAGACCGTTCAGTTATGCGAAAGTGCACTTATTCGAAAGTGCACTTTCACGAAACTCAGTTCAACGAACTGGTAAAAAGATAAAAAAAAAAAAAAACAGAAAACACCTGCTAACATTACACTGAGTGGGGGGATGAACCCCCCCACTTAAATATACCAACTCTGAGATCGCACTACAGTGGAAAACAGGTAAATTCCCTATTCCCCACTGTAGTGTGCCTCGGCGCTTCAGTTTACCTGAATGGTTCGTTGAACTGTGCTTCGCGGAAGTGCACTTTCGTGTAACTGAGGGGCTACTGTTCATCTTCAAACAAGTGGATTTTCGGTCTTTTACAGTAGACCCATAGATATACGTATATGATTTACTACGTCATAAGTGATAATTCAATAAAGATTTTTCTTGTTAAAAAAAGAAGTTGAGAGGGCAGAGAGGGGTTGCATTTAGTTCTACTATATGGTTTTGACAGCAGTGAGCTTGCATACATGTTTGACCCACTAGTTATTGTGTGGATATGTGAGGGGGTGCAGTGTATTACCAAGCCTAGGGCCCCATTTGACTATGATCTGGCTCTGATTCAGTATGCAAGGTACAGAGAACACCAATTCAGCCTTTTATGCCACATACAATCTTTTTTTTTTGCCATCTGGTAGTCATTAAGTGAAGAAGGGTGGCCACGGTGGTGCAGCGGTTAGCGTTGTCGCCTCACAGCAAGGCGTACTCCGGTTTGATCCTTGGCTTGGGTGCCTTCTGTGCGGAGTCTGCATGTCCTCCCTGTGGTCATGTGGGTTTCCTCCGGGTGCTCCGGTTTCCTCCCACATCACAAAGACATGCTGTAGGTGGATTGGACACTCTAAATTGGCCCTAGGTGTGAGTGTGTGCCTTCTGTGGAAGGTTGGCCACCGGGCTGGCAACTCAACACTGCAAAAACTCCACTGCCAATCATGAGCGGACAAGTGATCTGCTGTGGCAACCCCTAACCGGGAAAAAACCGAAAGAAAAAGTCATTAAGTGAAATAAATATCTGTATAAATAAGAAACACTCCCTGGGATTCAATAAGCAAAAAATTCCATGCAGGAATAGTGTAGCTGTTCCTGCATGGAATATGGCCACTGAGCGATCCAGTAAACAAGTATGGGGATATGCAAAAGCCTGGCAACACTATTGTGCCATAGACATGACTGGATTATGCCAATGACCTCATTTGCTGTTGAAGACCATGCAAATGAGGTCAATTAGCGATCCAGTAAGCAGGTAGGCATCCGTGGCAGAATAGTGTAGCAGGAAGAAATGTATTTGGCTACTAGCCAAATACATTTCTGCAAAAATTAAAACAAAGGCATGACAGCTCAAACCAAAGCATGTATTATAATCCTTAGGCATGCCAATGGCCAAATATATGGCCATTGTCATGGAAAAGTGTTGCAAAATTATAAAAATAAAATTTTATTTTTTTTGGCCGATCTTGGCCGTTTAAGCATAGGGCAGTGGCACACAAATGGGATCATGCCGAAAATAAAAAAAATGTGAAAAGTCAATTTTAAGTGAAATCTGAATTTTGCCATTAAAGTCAATGGCATGCAGAATCAAAACAATATCAGGGAACAGTGGTTGCTAAAGGGAAAGGTTCTGGGCTAGAGCTGTAACTAGGGACTAAAGCAGTGGGGTATGCTAATGAGGGAAATTTACTGAATCGCAAAAAGAAGCAAAGTGCCAAACTGCACCTAACTGTATAGGTGCTATAAGGCAGTGGTGTAAGCAGGAGGAGCTGCAGACATGAAAATGATGTGTGTCATGCTTGGTGTAAGCACATTGGAGCTCCATGGCTCATATTTGAGTCAGTTAGGGCCCCAGTGGCCTAATGGATAAGGCATTAGCCTCATAAGCCAGGGATTGTGGGTTTGAGTCCCATCTGGGGTGATATAATCCTGATACAAGCTAAGCCCAGCTAAGCAAGGGGGGTGTCTGAGGCTGTACTGACTTATTCCATGAAATGAAGACTGTGTTCATGTCCAGGGGAGGGCTGTTTCTCATTGTTTTCCTTAGTTAAATGGGTTTGCGTGGCACGCACCGGGTCTAAAACAAACAAAAAAAAAAGTAACTGGAAATAGCAGGACTGTTTACATTTGGGCACAGAGTTTGCGTGGCGCACCTCGGGGCTTAAAAGGGGTGGAAATGGGGAAGAGAAAAAAGGAAAAGAAAAGGGAAATAGCAGAATACAAGCAATCAAGTACAAATAACATAGCTGGCAGGTGGAATGCATTATAGTCAGCCAATCATACAGGCAGCATCTGCAGCACAACAGTATAAAGTATGGAAACACCTTACAATCTGTTTTTTCCCACAAACTCTTCACCATTGGTGTACACATGCAGGGAAATTTTAACCAAAAACATGTTAGGGACTGCCATTGCTTTGATCCATCAGTATGTGCTAGAGGCTGAGGGCAGTGAGGAGAATAATGCTGACAATCACCACAGACTGAGGAGGAGAAGAGTGTTCAGACCCAGGATAACTTACCAGGGGCTACATGATCTAGAGATAGTAGAGTGCTACAGGGTGGACAGAGACATACTGCAGCAAATCATTCAGCTGTGCTGCTTCAACTCAGACCCAGAGCCAACAGAGGGGAAACCATCCCAGTGGATACCAAGGTATGTGTACCTTAAGAATACTAGCTACATGTACTTTCCAAAGATCTACTGGGGATATCATGGGGGTCTGACAGGCATCCGCATCCAGAGTACTCCACCAGTTCTTGGATGCCATCCTACCAAATGTCGGTGAACACATTTACTTCCTCAATACCCATGAAGAGAGGACCAGCAATATGCATCTCTTCCAACGTGTAGCAGAATACCCGGAGTTAGTGGGTGCAATAGACTGCATGCACATCCACATCAAAGCACCACCCGGTGAACAGGGTCGGGTCTACATAAACTGCAAGGGCTTCCCCTCCATCAACTGCCAGGTCATGTGCAATGCCCAGGGCACTATCATGAATGTGTGTGTTGGCAGCCCTGGAAGCTATCATGACTCCCACATTTGTCATTCATCACAGCTGTACCATGCATTTGCCAGCGGGGACATCCCATATGGCCATCTGGTGAGAGATGCTGGCAATGCACTGGAGCCGTGGATGATGACACCCATCAGAAATGCACACACACCCACTCAAGAAAGCCATAATGAGGCACACACACACACAAACCAGGACCATTATAGAGCATGTGTTTGGGATGCTCACATCACGGTTTTGCTGCCTTGATATATCTGGTGGAGCCTTGAAGTACTCTGCAGTCACATGTGCACACATGTTCATAGTATGTGCCATGCTACACAATATGATCCTGTGGAAACAGCTGCAGCAGGAATATCACAGGGAAGGGCCAAACAGCCCCCAACATTGCCAAGGTTCCCACAGGTACAGAGGGATTCAGAAGAGGAAGTCCCTGAGCCTGCTCCCGTAGGCAGACGGAGGTGTGCCTAGCATGCCCAGGCCTTGGCAAAGAGGCAACATATAGCACACACACTGACACTGTAATGACCCGGAGACTGACACCTCTCTCTGACTCACACACACAGTAAAATGGATGATGCACACATCACATTACCTGAACTTACCATGTATAGGCAGTGTACTGTGTGCATTCAACATAGGCAGCCCTCACGCACCATCCTCACAACTGCTGGAAGAACAAGGTAAGTCAGTATTCTTAATAAATGAATGGATTACTATGTTTTTGTAACATATCTATGGTAATGCTGCATGCATGCAAGGGAATGGGGTGGGCTGCTGGGATAGCAGCAGACAACTGACAGCTATGTGGGACACCAGGAAATGTCTGCACAATACTGACTTCCTCACACTATGCAGTATCATTTAAGGTGACACATCCCACTGCAGTATATGTGGGGGGCCAACTAAGGGGGGTGATCATAGGTCACATGCATGGATGTCACTGTGGGGATCCCATAATCACCCCCAGACTCATACAGCAAGTCTGCTGTAGAAAACCATAAAGGACTGTCTGGCAAAGGCCCACAAATGGCGACAATAATGGAATACCCCCCTACAGACTTACACAATGATATCACAGCCAGCAGGCCTTGCATTTGCAGTAAGACTCTGAAGGGTAAGAAGTCTGAAACTCAGTTGTATGCCAGTACAATCTAACCTGTGGTCTCTAGTGATATGCCTCTACTCTGCAAGACAGGGCACAATACTATGCTAAATTGATCCAAAATGTAAAGCCAGTATCATCACAATCTGTGCAAATGTGTGCTGTTGACAGGTGTGACCCCCACACCCATATTCACATAGAAATGCAGTAACATGTAAGTTTGTAGGGTAATAGCAGCAGAGCACACATTGCCAGGGCTGTACCAATCAACATGGATAACTTGTTACATGTCCACAATATGCAGGGGTCAATGAGCTATGCATATGTGTGGGGAATACTGTCTTGATGTGGCCAGCAATGTCTCATGGCTGCTGTGTCATAGAGGCCTAGGTACAGTACTGTGGTAGACAGGGCCACGTTCCACAAAATGCAGTGCCAACTATTTGGCATGTCAGCTACACCTACGGTGAAAGTTGTATACACTCGTCCATTACTGCTGGGAAGTTGGACAGGTCATGTACAGGGGGCCACACATATGAACAGTACACAGATTGGAGTAACCTACATAGTGACTACCATACCTCACAACTGTACAGACCTTTTGCAGAATGTACACAAGTTTGCATCATATTTGCGGTGTCTTTAGTCTGAAATATTGGTTGTCTGGCAAATCACTGGTAAGCCACGAAGGTCTGAAGTCAGAAAATATTGATGGATTGTAGTGTCTCAGACTTCATACCCTATAGCAAAATGCATGCTGATGCAAAATCTGTTATTTTGTTACCCTTCCAGGCTTGTAAGGCCAAAAGTTACAATGGGCCATATATTTAGGCCTTTGTCACCCAATTACTCAGGGCTTTGTCCAGATATCTGGCTCACATACGTAGAGAATTATGTTGCCTAGTAGCACAGCAGTACTTTCTGTCACTTAACATTGTCAACCTAGAGGAGTCCACTGCCTGGCAGCCTGGGAATATATGAGTGATAGAACGCACTGCCTAGCTACAGATGGCCTGCATCAGTCTCACATGGCCTACAGGTCTCTGGAAACTGCCCATGCCTCACCCATAGTGCCTTTGTAGGGAATGTTATCGGGTCCATACTACCAACATAACACAGTCAAAAAAATGCAAATGTAAGGCCATTCTGCTAAATGCTAATAGTATACCTCTCAACCTCGTAGAGGAAGAAATCTGGACAAAGCCATACATACTGGTGGAATAAAGGCCCAATTCTAGGGACACATTTGAAATATTGCTCTCATAATGTTAGAAAGTTGATAGAATAACAGAGGGGGTGTATAGTAGTATGGATGTCATGAAGGGTGTGAAGTCTGAAACTCTAATGTTCTGTCAGTATTCCCTGACTGCAACCCTGAGTAATTTGCAACAAATGTGGTAGAAAACAACAATGTTAAGGGAAAATGACCAGATATATGAGGCATGAATCTGGATAATCTGTGAGAATCTGTACAGCTGACAGGTATAACCACACCAGCTTATGACCTTTCAGGTAAGAAGAATACTGCACAACCAGGAGATCCCCAGCCAGCATACCACTAAGGTGCTGGACCTTTTGCACAGCTTCTTCAGTCAATTGGCTGTAGAAACACCTCCCAGCTGGCCGGATTGTGCAAGGATGTCTAGCCTTTACCTCATAATATAGGTCCTTGCATCATCCATCTTGTATTTCTCTGGTAAAAAGCTGTGATGATCAGATTATATCTGTCAGTAGGTAATGATGCAATATAGACAGTGTCAAACATTACATATGTCAGAAAATGTCTGCTAAAACAAACTCTGTAACTCAAGCAACTCATACATTGATAACAGCAATAGTTACATAACCCCCCGATGTTTGGCCTATTGTTTCCCCATATTGGCAACCTATCTCCAGATATCTTGCACAAACAGGTTGAAAAGTATGGCGGAAGCACACAACACTCTGGACTGGAGTACAACTATCCCTGGAATGTATTCCCACATTTAATGTAGAAGGTCATACTGAGCATGCTCCTACACTTAAGAGAAGTGAAGCCCATGTGTGAAAACACATTGTACTATATATCTCTGTATTGTGCAAATGTCTTTGCATATGCACAGCTATATAAACCTGTCTCCTCACACACCCATCAGACAGGATTACCCACAGGCAGCTGTAGGTGGCACATATGTGGTATATCTGCATCTGTTGTGTGTGATACACACACACATATATGGGCAACATATTACAATATGTCAAGCATTCACACACATAGACATGTGGAAGAGAGGTGCAGACAGTGATAGAATGAGATACACAGGGAGACACACACACACAGAGGGAGTCATACACAGGGATACCCTGAATGGCATAGAGTGATGTCCTGCTGAAAACAGTTGTATACAAGATGTAACCACTGACACATGCCAGCATGAAGGTGAGATTCATTGTCTGATGGTACTGAGGTGGGAGCTGGAATATCACATTACCTACCTTTGTGTGTGTGTGTGTGTGTGTGTGTGTGTGTGTGTGTGTGTGTGTGTGTGTGTGTGTGTCTGTAGGTCTAAGTATTATGATGCCTTACTCACCCAGTACACTTCCCATTGCTCTACTTTACAACATCTGCTAATGTCATTCACCTTAGAAGTACCTTTGGAGTGGCTTCAGGCCTGTAAGCTCTATAGTGCATGTGATAACTGCATTAACACTATCATACAAATGACTAGATAAGTAGAGGTTCTAATCGCAGTCCCGGCATATGTAACAGTCATTGTGTGGGGTGTGTGTGAGTGCGTGTGTGCATGTGTGTGCGTGTGCGTGTGTGTGTGTGTGTGTGTGTGTGTGTGTGTGCGTGTGTGTGTGTGTGTGTGTGTGTGTGTGTAGGAATAAGTGTTTTAGTCCATTCCAAACCAGTACACCTCCCATTACCCTACTTCACAAGATCTGCTGATGTCATTCACTGTAGAAGTACTGTTGGACTGGCCTCTGCCGTATAAGCTCTTTGGTATAACTGTATAACACTATAGTAGAAATAGCTATTTATGTAGGGAATGTAATCTCATAGGTTCATAGCTAGGTACTATGCTATCAGCCCAAGGACCTAAGTAACCTAGCCAACAAGGTTCCCTGGCTTACGCCATCAAAGAAAGTTATTTTCCTGTGCCCCGTCAAGCAGAGGGGTCTATATTAGAAGACTGAATGTTTAGGTGATCGAACACCTAAACATTGCTCTTCGAATATCAAACTGCACAATGTCGAACGCCCCAGGGAAGCACATCCCTCGGCCACAACACAAAAATAATAACTTCACATCTAAATTAAGTGGGAGGCTTCACCTCCACACACCTGGCTGACGTGGGGTGCTGTGCCCCACACCCCCCTTAACTAAATATATCAACTCTGAGATCGCTCAACAATAGGGAAATAGCAAACTCCGGCGAATGGCCAAGGGAAATCTTTCCCTGCATTAAATCGTCCATTCGCTGTTTTTTGCTTTCGATATTAGAAGATCAATGTTTAGGTGTTCGATCACCTAAACATTTGGTCTTCTAATATAGACCCCAAGCAGAGCCACAGATGTGATCCCCAGGGTGTATTTCCTATTTCCCATTCACCCATCAAGATTTTTCTTAAAGAGTGCTAATGGGGAACTTTGCTTGACATAGATGGGTAGTTTGTTTCAGAGTATGGGAAGTCTCTGGGACAGGAATCTATCCCTCCAGCATGTCCTGTTTATTGTGCTGACAAGGTTTAGGTCCCTAGAGTGTGTAGCTTGGAGGGATTGGGATTTCTTTAGGTGTAGCATGTCCAACAGCTCTGGATTTGACATAGCTTTATATGTTAGGCAGAGATCACATTGGAGTAGGCAATATGCTATGGAGTAAGCTGGAGTTTTTTGAGAAGGTCAGTGTAGGACATCTGTTTGAGGCCAGTAATCCTCTTTTTGAAGTACTTCTGTGGCCTTTCCAGCTGCTGCAGATGTCTTGTGAGGTACATTCCAAAAGGGGCATTGTACTCTATAATGGGTCCAATGAGTGTCAAGTTGAGCGGAACAATGACCTCTTTTTTCCTGGATGAGAACCTTTTTGTGATGAGGTATGCCACGTAGAAGGATTTCCTGACTGCTATGGTGGTATGATTATCAAAGGAGAGCCTACTGTCCACCTGGGTCCCAAGTTGTCTTATCACACATTCAGCATTACGTAGACTGCAGCCTATGTGGTGATTCATGGGTACAGAGTTTTTTACCAAAGGGGATGACAATGCACTTTTTGGCATTGAGCTTGAGACCATGGCTCTGACACCAAGCATCTATCTCAGTGAGGCCCTTCTGTAGGATGTCCACATCATTTGGGGACTCGGCTATGGCTCCTAGTTTGCAGTCATCTGTGAACTTCATTAGCCAAAGGCCTTCTGTGTTAGCCTGTACTTCAGAGAAGTAGATACCAAACAGGAGGGGTCCCAGGACTGAACCCTGTGGTACTCCACTTGTCACTGGTTTGAAGTCATATTTGGAGTCTGCAACTTTTACATTGTGGGTTCTGTCAGTGAGCCAGTTGGCAACCCATCTTGTGATGTAGGGATTTATACCTAGTTTAGTGAGTTTAGCTATAATTCCAGAATGGGGGATGGTGTTGAAAGCCCTGGCAAGGTCAAGATAGGCTGTGTGAACCACCTTACCCTCATCTATGACTTTGGTGACTGCCTCAAAGAATTCGATCAGGTTCAGGAGGCATGATCTGCCTTTCACAAACCCGAACTGTGTGGGGTCCAGAGTTTGGAGGTTACCAATGTCTTTGTTTATGAGTTCCTTGATGAAACGTTCCATGGCATTACAGACCAGTCTCATCATGCTAATAGGGTGATAGTTCCTGGGATCAGTGGTGGCGCCCGCTTTGTGGACATGAGGCTATGATTGAACACGGTGCTGGCAAATGTAAAAGTGTGTGTATCTGTAGGTTAAAGATTTTGAACCTGTTCACACCCACTACACTTGCCATTGCCCTACTTTATCAGTCCTGCTGTCAGTCACCTTAGAAATACCTTTGGGCAGCCTACAGCCCTGCAAGCTCTGTGGTGTGTGCGATAATTGCATAACACAATAGTACAAATAACTAGTTAGGTGAGGGTTCTAATCTTAGTCCTGGTAAATGTAAAAGTTTCCATCTGTGTGTGTCTGTAGATTAAAGATTTTGAGCCCATTCATACCCAGTACACTTCCAATTTCCCTACTTTACAGGATCTGCTAATGTCATCCACCTTAGAAGTACCTTTGGACTGGCCTCAGTCCTATAAGCTCTATAGCGCATGTGATAATTACATAACACTAGAATGCAAATAACTAGTTAGATAGGGGTTTTAATCTCAGTCCTGACAAATGTAAAAGTGTGTATCTGTAGGTTAAATATTTTGAGCCTGTTCGCATCCAGTACACTTGCCATTGCCCTACTTTAGCAGTCCTTCTGATGTCATTCACCTTAGAAGTATCTTTAGGCAGCCTACAGCCGTACAAGCTCTGTGGTGTGTACAATAATTGTGTAACACCATAGTACAAATAACTAGATAGGTAGGGGTTCTAATCTTAGTCCTGACAATTGTAAAAGTTTGTGTGTGTCTGTAGGTTAAAGATTTTGAGCCTGTTCACACTCAGTACACTTCCTATTGCCCCTCTTTAGCAGTCCTGCTGATGTCAGTCACCTTAAAAGTTCCTTTTGGCAGCCCACAGCCCTGCAAGCTCAGTGGCACATGTGATAATTGCGTAATACAGTAGTACAAGTACCTAGTTAGGCAGGGGTTCTAATCTCAGCTCTGAGAAATGTGTGTGTGAATGTATTTGTGTGTGTAAGTGTGTATATGTGTAGGTTAAAGTATTTTGTGGCCTCTCTCACCCAGTATGTTACCCATTGCCATACTTTCCAAGGGCTGGTTATGTTCCTCACATTAGAAGTACCTTGGGACACCCTTCACTCTGTAACCTCTGTGGTGCGCACGGTAAATGCAAAACACTGTAGTAGCAGTAAGTAGATAGGTAGGGGGTTCTAATCTTAGTCCTGGCAAGTATGTGTATGTGTGTGTGTGTGTGTGTGTGTGTGTGTGTGTGTGTGTGTGTGTGTGTGTGTGTGTGTGTGTGTGTGGGTGTGTGTGTGTTTTGTGTGTGTGTAAGAGAGAAGTATTCTGTGTGCTTGTTTGTTTGTGGGTGGTGGATGTTTGTGTGAGAACCATATCCAGTAGGGCATGGGTTTTGCAATTTTTTGCTGTCACCCACCCCATACATGTCCCAATGTCCACTTTACAAGGCCCACTGTTGTCATCCACTGTAGAGGTAGCTGTAGGCACTCTGCAGCCCTATAAGCTTTATGCCATGTGCAATAACTATGTAACAGTATGGAATAAATAACAAGATAGGTGGCCCTTCTAATCCTTGAATACCATTCCCCACTCAGGATTCATCGACAAACACACTCAGCTAGGCATCAACACCTATATCACCAGGTGGCTTGCAAACTGGCTCACAGATAGAACCCATGGTGTGAAAGCAGCAGACTCCATGTCAGACTGCTGACCAGTCACAAGTGCAGTCTCACAGGGTTTTGTCCTCGGTCCCCTCTTGTTCAGGTTCTACACCTCTGAATTCAAGTCCAACATGAAGGGACTCTGGCTGACAATGTTTGCAGACAACTGCAAGGTGGGTGCTATTATTACCTCCCCACGTGATGTTGACATCCTGAACAAAGGCCTCACTGAGACTTATGACTGGTGTTAGAACCATGGACTTTAGCTCAATGCCAGAAAACGTGCTGCCATCCCCTTTCAGAACAACATGGTTCCCATGAATTACCACATTGATGGTAATCCACTGAACACTGAAGTTATAAGAGAACTGGGAACACAGGTTGACAGCGAGCTCTCTGTTGACCGCCAAAGTGCCACTGGGTTCAGAAAGTCCTTCTATGTGTCACATCTCATTACTAAGGGTGTTGCATCCAGGAAGTAAGAGGTCATTGTCTCCCTCTACTCTCCCCTCATTAGGCCAGTCAATGAGTACAATGGCCCATTTGGCATGTACCTTACTGGACACCTGCAACAACTGGAGATGCTGCAAAAATACCTCACAAAGTTGCCCTATATGAACAGACTCCAATAACTCTAGCTATTCCCTGTCTCATATTGGATACATAGAGGCGATTTCTGCTTGACTTACAAAGCCATGTCTGACCCAGCTCTGTCAGCAATGTTACATCTAAAGGAACCAATCCATCCAGACCATATACCCCAGTGGCCTCCACCCCATTTCCACAATCAACAGAACATGCTGGAGGGACAGGTTCATAACTCAGAGACTACCCACTCTATGAAATAGACTTCACAGACATGTCAAGCAGAGCATCTCAATGGCCCTCTTCAAGAGAAATCTGGATGAGTGGATGAGGAATAGAAATCTCACCCTGGGGATCACTCCAGAGGTTATACTCATTAGACACACTGGGGACTATCATTAGGTGGCATGATGCCAGGCTATTCCCATGGGCTAGGCTTGTAAAGGCTCCATGGCCATTCACCTAGTACACACCTACAAACCACTGAATGTATGGAACCCAGTACTGGCAAATGTAAATGTGTGCATTAGTGTGTATAAAAGTGTTTGTGAGTGTGTAAATATGTGGGTGAAAGTAGTTTGAGGCCCTTCTCACCCAGTACACCTACCATTGCCATACTTTACAAGAGCTGGTGATGTTATTCACTATATAGGTACTTTGGGACACTCTTCATCCTATAAGCTTCGTGGTGCATGCGGTCACTGCATAACACTATAGTTCCAATGACTACGTAGGTAGGGGTTCTAATCTTAGTCCTAGCAAATGTGTGTGTGTGTGTGTGTGTGTGTGTGTGTGTGTGTGTGTGTGTGTGTGTGTGTGTGTGTGTGTGTGTGTGTGTGTATGTGTGTGTGTGTAAGTGTTTGTGTGTATATTTGTAGGATACAGCATTTTAAGGTCTCACTCTCCCAGTACACTGCCCATTGCCATACTTTACATGGGCTGGTGATGTTGTTCACCTTAGAAGAACTGTGGGACACTCTTCACACTATAAGCTCCAAGGCACATGTGATAAATGCATAACACTGTACTAGCAATAACTAGCTATATAGGGGTTCTAATCTCAATCCTGGCAAATGTGTGTGCAAGAACCGTATTCTATGTATGTGTCTGAGTGAGAACTATATCCATTGTGGGGGTGGGTTTTATATTTTTAGGCCATGATACTCCCAGTACACATCCCAAGTTCCACTTTACAAGGTTCGCTATCTTTATCAACCATAGAGGTATTTGTTGACATTCTTCAGCTCAATAAGCCATATGCCACATGCAGGAACTATGTAACAGTACTGACTGACTAACAAGATAGGCAGAGCTGCTAATCCCAGGCCTGGCAAATGTGTGTATGATTGCATTTGTGTGTGTAGGTGTGTATAACCATAGGTTTGAGTATATTAGGCCCATTCTCACCTAGTAAATCACCTATTGCCATATGTTACAAGGCCTGGTGATGTTGTTCACCTTGGAATTACCTTGGGACTCTCTTCACCCTATAAGCTTTGTGGCACATGTGATAAATGCATAACACTGTATTAATAGTAATTAGATATGTAGGGGTTCTAATCTCAGTCCTGGCAAGAGTGTGTGTGTGTGTGTGTGTGTGTGTGTGTGTGTGTGTGTGTGTGTGTGTGTGTGTGTGTGTGTGTGTGTGTGTGACAACTATATCGATTGGTTGGCCATGGTACTCCCAGTACACATCCCAAGGTCCACGTTACAAAGGCTGCTGTTCACATCCACCATAAAGGAATTTGTGGACACTCTTCAGCCCTATAAGCCCCATGTCACGTGCAAAAGTTATGTAACAGTATTGAATGGATAACATGATAAGCAGGGCTGTTAATGTCAGTAAAGGCAATTGTGTGTGCATTGGTGTGTATAGCAGTGTTTGTGAGTGTGTAGACTTGTAGGTGGCAGTCTAATGAGTCCTTTCACACCCAGTACACATCCCATTGCCTACCTCACAAGGGCATGTGATGTTATTCACTTTACAGGTACCTTGGAATAGTCATCACACTATTAGCTCTGTGCCACCTGCGATAACCACATAACACTGTAGTACAACTAACTAGATGGGTAGGGGTTCCAAAACCAACATTGGAAACTGTGACCCTGTGCATGCGCGCATGCGCTCGTGTGTGTGTGTGTGTGTGTGTGTGTGTGTGTGTGTGTGTGTGTGTGTGTGTGTGTGTGTGTGTGTGTGTGTGTGTGTGTGTGTGTGTGTGTGTGTGTGTGTGTGTGTGTGTGTGTGTGTGTGTGTGTGTCTGAACAGTATTCTCTGTGTGTTTGGTCAACACAATATCCTCTGGGGGTGTGGGTTTTACCAATCTGAGGTGTGTTCCACCCACTACACTTACCATTGCCCACTTTACAAGGGCTGCGATGTCAACCACCATAGACTTAGCTGTATACACCTCTCAGCCCTATAATCTTTGTGGCACATGCAATAACTGTTACACAGACCTGGTAAATGTGTACATATACAGCTGTACCTCGTCTACGACACAATCGATGTGTTACCACTCTGCCATACCCCGCGTTGTCAATTTCAGCAGGGCCACCTCCTGCTGACACACAAACACCTAGAACACAAACAGAATATAGCATGTGAGACTACATTCAGTCAGCATTATTAACACCAATAATGCATCATGGCTGAAAAGGTACACACACTCTGAAACTTACCCATTACAAATGCCAGCTGATAGCAACTTACACAGCATTACATAGCTAAACTGAACTTAATTCACCCTGTGCATCAGAACCATATTAGCATGCCCCTGCATTGGTGGTATGGATGACAGGGATGTGGCAAAGATATCATCATATGCATGACATGTTGTGTGGGTTTGCCAGAGGCCTAGGCTGGGCCATACAGCTGACATCATGTGTGTATGTTTGGAGGAGTGTTCTATGAATGGGTTACACAGAGTTGGTGTGTGTGTGTCTGGAGGTGACCTGGCTGTGATTGTGATGTGTGTGTGTGTATGTATGGACACAGTCATGCCATGTGGCTGCCCTTCACAGGGGGTATGCTGGACAGCTGGGTCTCCGACCGTGGTCATGGGAACTGGTCCTGTCAGGGGTCTCACTGGCACCATCAGGCTCAAGGTCAGATGGAGTACTGCTTCCCAATGCTGACTGCTGTCTGCTGGATCTGTGTCCCTGATGGGACTGGCCAAAACCACGTGCCCATGGCCTGCTCCATTGTGGTGTGGACAGCACCCCTCTTTCAGCAGTATTAGTGGTACTGCCACTATGGGAGTGTGAAGGTGTATGGCCCCCTAGACTCTTAGCTGATGTTGGTGCTGACCTACATCCATGTGGCTGATGTCCATCTCCCACCACACGCTCTAGCACAGACATGCTATAGTCGAGGATTGCCAAGGGCTCACCCCACTGTCTATTCATGACCACAATATTTTGACATGTGGCCTCAACAAGGTCATGTATGTCACCATGTAAGCCAGGAAGAGTTGCATCCAAGACCCTGTGTATTTGTTTGGTGTTGCATTAACTACATGCCTGTGCATCCATGACAGCCCAAAACACACGTCTGGTGACACCTGCTGTGGCACTTATGACAGACGTTTGATGGGCAGCAGTCCTCCTTTGAGCACCCCTGTCCATCCGCCTGTGTGGGACCTCGCCTGAACTCTGGCTATAGCTAGTGGCTACACTCACACTTGCCATATTCACCACACTAGCCTGTTCCATGTCACCACCTGCCAACTGTCCATTATCTGTTGCTGCTGGAGACAGGGTATGTGTGGGCATTGTGACTGTGTGCAGGGACATTATGGATCACTGTGGGATGCCAACCGATGGCACAAATTCAGTCCCTGACACCCCCACCTGTGCCCCACTATGACCACCATCATTGTCAGAGTCTGCAGAGACACTGACATCAGATTCTGTGTGGGAGAGACCACAACCACCATGTCCACCTGTGAGGGGAAGACAACATATGTAAATTAATACCTGCACTATAAGGTTTGCTGGTACACAGACACATGCGCTCGTGCACACACACACACACACACACACACACACACACACACACACACACACGCACACACGCACACACGCACACACACACACAAACATGGGCTCATGCACAGACACATACAGAAGAGGTGGCACGAAGGCATTACACAGACCTCACAATAGCCAACTGGTGACATTCACGACACAGTCAGACCACAACATACATACTCTGGACAGGCCCTCAATATCATGCAGTGCAGACCTTTCCACTTAATGTTACTACTAATATACACCTCTGGGATACATGAGTAGTGTTAGTAGGTGATGGGCCTTCACCTAGCACACACTGCAGCCATGTACACATTCTTTCTGTTCACCTGTATAGCACAGTGGCAACTCCTACAGAACATACCTCTCAACTGTACAGAGTTTCACTGAATGTCTAGATGTCTGGCTCATATTTTTGTTTTGTTCCTTATAAATCCTGTGTGTGTCTGACACATTACTGGGATGATCTGTGGATTGGCATCACTAATTAATGACATAATTTGAATTTCACACTTCAAAACCTGCAGTAAATGTATGTTAAAACAAAACTGGTTACTCTAACAAACTTCTAAGCTTATTGTGGATATAATAAGTGTACACACCCCTGTTGACATGCTATTTTTTTGATATATAACATGAGACCACATAAATCATGTCATAATGTTTCCCACCTTTAACATGATCTATAACCTGTGCAATCCAATTGAACAACAAACACATCGGTTAGGGGTAACATGTAGAAAATTAAATACATACAATAGGCTGGTTGCATGAGTGTGCACACCCTTAAACTAATACTTTGTTAAAGCACATTTTGATTTAATTACAACAGTCAGTCCTCTTGGGAAGGTGTCTATCAGCATGGCACAGTTTGACTTAGCAATATTTGCACACTCTCCTTTGTAGAAGCCCTCCAACTCTGTCAGATTGTGAGGGCATCTCTTGTACACAGCCCTCTTCAGAGCACTCCACAGAGTTCCTACTGGATGTAGGTGTGGACTCTGGCTGACCCATTCCAAAACATTAATAGTATTCTGGTGAACCCATTCTTTTCCTGATTTGGATGTATGGTTTGGGTCATTGTCTTGTGGAAATGTGTGATTCCTCTTTGTCTACAGCCTTTTTGCAGACAACTGAAGATGTTGGGCAAAAAAGGGACTTGTATTTGGAACTGTTCATAATCCCCTCCACCTTGGCTAAAGGCCCACTTCCGCCTTATGAACAGCAACCCCAAAGCAGGACACTGCCATCACCATGCTTCATTGTGGGGATGGTGTTCATTTGGTGATGCACAATGTTGTCATTGCACCAAACAAACATTTTGGAATTATGGACAAACAGTGCAACCTTGGTTTCACTACACCATAACACATTTTCCCACATATTTCAGGGAGACCTGTTGTATTGTTCTTGAGAATTCAGCCAGACCTGGATGTTGTTCTGTGTGAGAAAAGGCTTTTATCTTCCAACTCTACCCCATAGGCCAGACATGTGGAGAATATGGGAGATTGTTGTCACATGTAGTACACAACCAGTACCTTCCAGAGATTCCTGCAACTCCTTTAGTGTTGCTGTAGGCCTCCTGGCAGCATCCCTGACCAGTTTGGATCTTGTCTTACAACACATTTGGAGGGATGTCCACTTCTTTGCAATGTCACTTATGCCCCGTTTTTTCACCACCTTTTGATGACTGTCATCACTGTGTTCCCTGGTATATGCAATGCTGTGTCAATATTTTTGTACCTTTCTTCGGCCTGATGCCTTTCAACAATGACATCCCTTTGATGCTTTGTAAGCTCTATGCAAACCACGGCTGTTGCTGTAGCAGGCAACTGGGTAAATGTCAGGAAAATCCTAGTAGGACAGCTGACTGTTATTTGGTGTTAATCAAATAGTCTCTGTAATTGATTGCAGGTGTGTACCCAAGAAGATGTAATGCTGCAATTATATCAAAAGCTGCTTCAACACAGTATTAGCTTCAGACCATTCACACTTACGCATCTTACTTATTGTACGTTTTTTATTTGTCATAATTGTTCCCCTAACAGATCTGTTTATTTTACAATTGAATTGTACAGGTTATAGGTCACATTAAAGAGTGGAAGAGTTTGGAAATGTTTTATAGTGGTCTCATTTTTGTATATCATAAATCCCTGGCATTTTAACAGGGGTGTGTACACATTTTATATGCACTGTATAAGACTAATTTTTAAAATATGTCCCTACCTTTGGGTCTTTGTCTTTCATTTTGTCAGCCTTTGCCCAGATTTCTTGCAATGACAGGTTGTGAGGTATGTTACACATATGTTACATCTCCTGAAAATAGGTCCCTGTGATAACCACTGTGACGCAATGCAGTTAACCCCACCACAAGTGAACATGCACATATCGTAATATGGCTGAGAGTGACAGTTGTGTGCATGGTAACATGCATGTTCTTAACATGCCTGGGGTACTGGTGAGCCACAACAGGACAATCCCATACTCACTGGCTTCAGGCTGCTGTTTCATGTCCAGACCAGAGGGACCTATGTAGTTGTGGGGGAGAGGTAGTGTCAACAGATTCACATGTGGCATCGATACCAGATGAATGATATTTTTCTGCACATGTACAGTGCAAGCTCTGATAGTACACAATTTGCTGTCCTTCACCATAGATGTGCACTTGTGTGCATTACAAAACCTCACCCACAAATGCAGTTTGACCTGACATATGCATCTAGATACTCTACAGAATCCAGTATGACTGCTACAGTGTTCAATTGACCTGCACTGGGGCCTTACCTAAACGATCTTCGCCTGTTGCCTGGGTGTCACCCACCTCCATGACTTGTGTTTCTTGGCTTGGTTGGTGTATGGGGGCTGCCCAAAGGTTGGCAAGGAGCTCCACTGTTCCATTAGTAGGGCCTGTGTGGCAGGACCCCCACCTGTAGCAGTACGGTCACTGGCCATGGCAGTAGTTCTTTGCCAGGCACAACGTATCACGTCAGTTGCTCGATGCCTGACCTGATCGTATGTGCGTCCATGTTGGCCCAAGTTCTTAATTCTGTGGACAAGGTCATCCCACAGGGTGGTCCATTCCCGCAGATTGTGTTGGCCATGGCCAAACATCACCCCATGGTGCTAGATGATGGCATCCATGATGGCAGCATTTTTGGCTGCAGTATATGGTGGTTGTCTTTGCCGCTGCATGTCACCTGGAAGACATAAACAGGAAAACACATCACAGGACCTCATACATTGGTCAAAGTTATTTACAGAACCTGCACATCAACATTGACTATCATTAGCCACCACTTACAGCCACATCATACCCCTGTCATCTATTAGTGCAATATGAACCTGCATTGCACTCCTGGTCCTGGTGTGTCATGTTCCCCCAATGAGGGCCAGTACATTGCATAACCCGCCATTCATCATTCACCTTTGTGTAGCGGGATGGCAGTGGCTGTCTACCTTGCAGATGGGATGTCAATGGTGCTCAGGCTTTGCTTGTGTACAGTGTTTAATGGAGCTGGGAGCATATGCCTGAGTTCATGTAGGATGCAGACAGGAGTGTTATCAGGTCTCATGGAGACTTACTTTTGTTGACTTTGAATAGGCATTATGCACCTGCTCCCTGATGATGAGGGGAGGGTTGCAGGTGCTGTGCATATCCACCTATACTGATGGTGGGACAGGGGGATGATGTTTGCCCCTAACCTGTCTGCAGTAGTTTGGCTATAGCTATGGTGTGTGTGTATATATGGTGTGATTGATCACCATTACAGGGTTGGGTGGGTTGTTGCCTTTGAGATTGAAGACATATGTAAAATCAGCCTTGTGACTGGCCTTGATGGATGTGTCCGATTTGTATTCATAGTTAGCTTTACAGTAATTTACTTGTGACCTTATATGCTCATTCAGACAAAGGTTGACTTGCTTCCAAGTTGGTGCCTGGTCCTACTTGGCCCTCTAGAGCCAATATAGCAACCAATTATGTGGTTTGTGTATTGCTGCTGTCCAGCAAAGGGAATTACTCTACCTTGGTGGAGGCAGATTTTACGAGTGAGGTATTGCTGAGTCCATAGAGGTATGTAGGTGCTCATATAGCTGTTTGTAGTAGGTATGGACGCAAGGTCATAACACAGTTGCACACCTCTCCAGTTTTAACCTGATAACCATACTTATTCTAGTACCCATGTCTGTGTCAGGGCAATGAAGCAACCAGTAGCTGTCAAAATGTATGTCTGTTGGATGCATGGAAACTAAGATTACACACATGTACAACATGTACAGCTTATTTACCTGACATTTTGCATCCCATGTCTGTTGTTATGAGGCTTCTAGGTACACCTACTCATACATACATGTGCACAGGTAATACCCGAAATACATATCTGTTCTATGTCAGTACGGCACACTGTATTTACACTCTTGCTGCTCAGTCATAACTCTCAAACTGTTAGAGCAGGACATCTGGAGGACGCCACACATACATGGGGGGTACTGGCCTGAAATTAGTGACACTTTCTTAATACTGCTGTAACACACTTACATCATTTGATAGTACAGTAGCCTTTGCATTCACAAAAATACCCTGTTGGATGTCCGACACTCATATGTATGCTAGTATGTTCTAATGTCAGACTTCACAGATTTGGCAATGATTTGCCAAACATAACATGACTCTATGAGTAAATGACTACAAATGTGAGGCGCACATATGTTCAGTATGCATAATGAATAGTATGAGCTCAGTATATCACATGCAGTTCAACACACATGTCTGCAACAATAGTTTACTATGCAAATACCCTGTATAGGTCTCTCAGATTTGTGAGACAAACATGTATATCATAGTTGTATTCACAAGTAACATATGGATATCTATGACATCCCAGTAGCTGGCCTAGCAGGTCACATTCAGTATTGTTCAACAGACACTCCAGCAGTAGTTATATGTGAGCCATTCCTTCCTGGGGTGACCCAGGGGCCTGAGCTGTGATCTATGTCACTGCAGACAGACCCAGATGCTATGGTCATAGGTGCTGATCAGCAATATATCAGTACAGCAAGTCTTGTTGAGACATATTTGTTTAACATCCTATATCCCAATATTACATACCCCCTACTGCATTCCTTTACATGCTTACTTGTTTGACATAGCTTTTTTCCCCCAAAATATTGTTGGTTTGGATTCTAATTCCTGTTTCTGTTTTTGTCTCTGTGTGTGTGTCTTTCTCTTTCTCTCTACCCATGTAGCAGTATAGACCTGTTTTGCATAGGCAGCAGCTTAACTTTTGTCAGTAATGCTCATGAGCAGGTGATGGCCTGTGCACCAATTGGTGTCCCCCACTTGCTAATTGCAGGCAGAACAGCTGTGCTGTTATTCCTATAACCAATGGCATGGCAACACACTCCTATAATTGAGTACATCATGTGGGTGTTGCCCCTTTCCTTGCCTGTGAGGAGGACATCATGGAGGTGTGTGAACAACAGCATCACAGAGGGTAGTTGGAAATACCTCTTACAACAAAACATGTGGAGACAGCCCAACAAAATGGGGGAGTAGGTCCCAGACTTAGGGACAAAATGTGAGTATTGCTGTTATACATTTGGATTCATGCTAGTTTATGAGGGTTTGTGTGGACATTGATATTCTGCATGGGTCTCAGTCTGACAGTGTTATATGGTTGACACAACTCTCAACTATAGGCTGTCTGCGGAATGGCCAGAGGTTTGACTCTTATTTTTGGTCTGTTCCTCTGACAGTTGTTGTCTTTGGCAAATCAGTAGCATACCCTGGGTATTACAGTAAGTAAATGCTAACTTCCATTTGTTTTTCTGACTTCATATCCCTCAGTTAAGATATGTTACCACAAACCCTGTAACACCAGCAACTTTCTCAGTTTATAACAGCAATATTTAAATTATGCCCCTGTGTTTGGGCCTCTGTCCCCCAATTATGTCAGGCTTTGTCCAGATGTCATGCAGTAAGAGGTTGTAGGTATGGTATATCATTAGTTAGTGTCTTCCTTCCTGATATCAACCCAGTGATGTAGCAGAATGCCAGACATGTTATGGGGAAGAGGCCATATATATGAGGACAGAGTCTGGACTTGTGTGGGAATCTGTACAGTTGAGGGGTCTCTGTATGTATAGCAATTGTTAACAGACTGTCAGGATTATGTAGTGGTGTAGTATGTAAATGTTTGTTGCACTGTGTAGGGAGGTGGTACATTTAAGTGTCATGGCTCCTTTTCTATCTGACTGTGCATGCTGCTCCAGTTTCTGGTGGCATATTGGCTGCATGATTTTGTAGGAACAAACTGAGACATGTTCCATACCACTGCAGGATTCAGACTACACTGTGGTGCAGTATATGTAGGGGTAGTGTGTGAGTGTCAAACATGATATTTATGTTCATACAGTCGTTATACTCTACTGTTCATTTGGCTTACCAGTATGTCACTTTGACTCTGGTAAAATTGGTGGTGGGTATGCAGGCTCACACCAGTGACTGTTTTTCACCACTGTTGCATCCCTGTAGTGCATGATATATTTGCAAATTCATGTGTAATTCCCCATAGCTGACTTGGGGTAGTGTTGTGTCAGTCTGACTGTAGTTTTGACGGTGCTTTTGACATACTAAGCAGCTCAGTGTACTTTCCCTAATGTCATGTTATGTCCAGATATTTGTAGGACGTCCAGTTGTCTGGCTCATATCTTTGGTCTGGTCCCCATAAGTGTTGTGTATGTCTGACAAATAAGTGGGACGATGTGAGGATTTCAGGTACTAACTAATGAGAAGCAATTGAGTTTTGCAGTTGTGGTATTTCAGTCATTATATGTTAGAACAAGCGGTGTTACTGTAGCAACTGTCTTAGCATATCTAGTCAAGTATTTCAGATATGTCCCTATTTTCATGGCTTTCTTCCCCCACTTTGTCAGGCATTGTCCAGGTTTGTTGCACTAGGGTGTTCTGAGCCTACCTCTCATCTGGCCAGGTTGTTGCAGAACATCCAGGTTTATTGCTCATATTTTTGTCTCTGTTCCACAAATTATTCTAATTTTTCTGGTAAATCACTGTGAGAATCTGAGGATTTCTGTCAGCAAATAATGACATAATTTCAATTCCAGATGTCATATACTTCAAAACATGTATGTTAAACAAAGCCTGTTACTCAAGCAACTTTCTATATCTCTAAAAGCAATATTTGAAATACGTCCCTACTTGTGGCCCATTGTCCCCTCATTTTTACAGCCTTTGGCCAGATTTCTTGCACTAACAGGTTGAGAGGTATGGTTCTGAGATATGAGTGCATTACATGTTATGAGCATGTATATATATATATATATATATATATATATATATATATATATATATATATATATATTAATATTAACATATGTTTCATATATATGTATCTCCATACATGCATATCTGTATATGTATAGATACAAAACCTAAGTGATTCCACAGAGTTTTTTCCCTACTGTTGAATGACTCTACTGAATGATATGTTTGAAAAAGCATCAGAAATTCCTAGAGCTCAAATGGTGTAGTGGTATATTGCTCCTATTATAGTGTACAGGGTCCTGGGTCTGAGACTTGACAGGGCTGAATATTTTTTTGCTAGGCAGAACACTGGCTGATGGAGACAGTGATTAAAGGAGTTTTAAGCTGTTTTAAGTGGGTGTGCATGGGTTTGTGTGACTCTAAGCGATGCCAACATATGATTAACTGTACAGATGCTTAATCCATTTTAGCTTAACTTAGCATCGCATAAACTTGCTTATTCCCACTTAGTCCCGCTTACACCCATGCTAATTCCTTTAAAAGAAAAGAAAAAGGAGTTATAGAACAATGGTGAGAAAGGGGCATGCAAAGGGATAAACAATATGAAAGGTAGCTAGGAATGTGCAGGAAAGGTGTAGGGAAGGTCCAAAGCTGTCCATTTGTAATACAACAGCTGTGCATTTGTACGGAATTTGGAGGTAGATTTGGACACTTAAACCACAGAGAGAGGGGTTAGGACAACAGAAATGTGTTGTCACACCAGTTGGACTTTGGAATGGATTACGTGTCCAGTGGACACCTGTGCAAAATGGACATCTATGTATGGGGTGATGATTATTGTTGGGACTGATGCCCTTTTTCCTTTGTTAAAGTGAGAGTAGGATGTTGGGGAATGATTGTAGGTACATCTGTGGAGGTAGATTGGGTAGGGAGACAGACAAGACAGACAGGACAGATAATAGGGGTGATGTATGACACATGTGGGGGATAAACACCTTGGATGGGGAGGGTGTTGTGAATCAGAGGCCCATGAGCCCCCATATGGATATGGTGGGACTGACATCCCCACCTGCAGGCAGTCATGACTGCACCTTCACAGACTCGACGGTGGCTGTGCTGGGGCTGGACAGGAGGGGCAGCCTGCTAATAAAGGTGCTCCAGGTGAACCTCCAACTGGCCCAGCTGGCCACCCAACTCAGAGCAGATGACACTGCACTCCATACCCCAGAACTGACGGTGGATGACAGGCTCATCTCCACAACCGCACCCAGGTGGTGCAGGGCCTTAGGAGATGAAGTTCTATGGTGGGTCCTAGATGTGCTGGGGCCCAGTGCCATGGCCAGATGGGGCAGGACAGGTGAATCTGCTGGGATCGGCCTTCCCAAACATGCTATGGTGTTGAGGTTTTCCAAGATATATTGATTAGTCATTACCAAAACATTTCACTATTAGATTTGAAGACATGCATGGGTGTTCAATTAATCCAAAACAACAGATGTGAAACAGTTGCATAGCAAACAGAACACATGCATAAATGGAACAACTGTAAGCACTGTAACAGCATGCCAGTAACAATGATGGCAACATGCCACCATCAATGGTATTTGAACAAGGTATGTTAGCATGCACCCAATTAATTATATGAGCAATAATGTAACACATGTCCCAACATTAGGTTTGGTAACAACATACCTGCAGTATATGAATAATAATTAGTGATGCAGATGAGAGGTGGTGGGAGAGAAGATAAGTCCATTAACAACTGCATAGGTCTTTATTTTTACAACAGTACTGCTCAATACTCTAGAGGTCTGCCCTCACTTTACAACTATCTATGGCCTACCTATGACATACCCATATTTATGAGGTGGGCCATGTAGAGGGCCTTCTGCACAATGGTGCCAACATGGTGGGAAACTGTCAGGTTGTACCAACCTCAGTGCACAAGTCGCCTCACACCTGATTGCATGCTCAGTACATTATTACTGTCATACTTAGTGTGGATGACATCTGCCACAGCAGGGAGAGTGATGGCTCTTCTGGCATGCCATTTGTGGTAATGCTTCTTGTACCAGTCAGTAATCGGGTGACTGCCTCTTGGGGGATGGCCACATCAGTAAGGGAATATAAGACAGTGGGCAGCTTGCAAGCATTCATACACCTGGTCAGCCACAGACCACTGCTGTTGTCCTGTACCTCAGATACATATATCTCAAACAGTAGAGGCCCCCATACCAATCCTTGGGGTATGCCGTTGTGGATGAATCTACTATTAGAGGTGGGTTCTATTATTTTAACTGAGTGGCTAGCATCATTGGGCCAGTTAGCTACCCATTTGGTAACTTACAGGTTGGTGCCTAGCTGTGTAGGCTTATGTATCCTGTCCACCTGGGGAATAGTGGGAGAGGATATGGCTAGGTGAAGGTAGGCATTGTTCACCATCTTCCCCTTATCCCTGTGTTTGTTGACCACTGTAGAGAGGTCAATCAGGCTTTACAGGCCTGATCTCCCTTTGACAATACCATGGTGTGTGGGCCCAGGCATTTTTATATTGTCAATGTCCGTGTTCATAATGTCCTTGATATTACCTCCCATGCAGGCTAGTTAGGCTGATGTGCATCATATTGGCTGGGTTGGTGGATTGCTCCATCTTTGTGTATGGAGATGACAGTGTCTGCCCTCTGTGCAGATGGGATGACACCAGTCTCAGGCTGTGGTAGACTACAGTGCAGAATGGATCTGAGAGCCCATGCCTGTGTTCATGTGGGATGCAGCCAGGGATGGTATCATGACTTTGGAGACCTCTGTGTGTTGCCTTTGAGAAGGCATCATTAAGGACCTGTTCCTGATGATGAAGGGAGGGGGGCAAGTGCTACACATGCACATGTGTACTACTGGGGGGACAGGAGGGTGGTGTTTACATTTCACCTGTCTGCAGCCGGTTTTCTATATGTATGCCATATGTGCATGTGGTGCTATTGAACACCACTACAGAGCAGATTTGTGTGTTGCCTTTGGAACTGCAGACACGTGTGGAAGGCCTATTGATTTGCCTTGGTGGATATGTCCGATTTGCACCCAAAGACAGCCTTAGGGTACATCAACTGTGACCATATTTGCTTGTTCAGACCAAGGTGACATTGCTTCCAATGAGGCACCTCTTCCTTCTTGGCCTGTCCACCAATTGTTTCCACCTATTATGGTATTTGTGTATTGCTGCTGTCCACCACAGGCATCTACCCTGCCTTGAGGGAGATGATGTTGCCCTGTTAGGTACTGCTGTGTCCATACAGGTATGTGGGTGCCCACATAGTATTGTGGTGTGGGCCTGGACACTGCTGCTATTTCCAACAAATGAGTCATTGGCTGTACAGCTACTTCTACCTGCTCTGAGGGGATTTATAATCATTTGTGTACAGTTAATTCTGTTTGACACTGTAAAGGGGGACAGGGGAGATGGTGACCTGAACAGTGATGGCTATGTAGTCAGATATTACCAAGGGGGATGGCACTGTAGGAGTACTACAGTGGCTACTCATGTTGGTTAGGACCAGGAACTTGAGATTCGCACCTGCTGTAGGAGTGTTGACCGGCTGATCCACTGCATTGCCATTGACAAAGCTGAGGAATCTATGTGCATTCATGTTCAAGTGGCATAGGTCAGGCAGACTATGGTTGGGTATTTGAAGTCACCCAGGAGCAGGGTAGATGATTGCATCCTGACAGATTCCAGCAGGTCCCAATAGGTGTGATGGGAGTCCATAGTCATGGTTGGAGGCCTGTAGCTATCTATGATTTGAGTTGGTATTTTGTCATCTGTTAACTGCACTCGAGATGTCACCCATGCAACATACTGTTTGGTCAGCCTGGAGTTGTGTATGTGCATGTTCAACACTCCACCTCCTCTGGCTTTGTGGGCCTCTATTCGGGGTCTAAATGTATGATGGGATCAGTGACCTGGCAAGGTTGGTGTGCTCTCCCCAGCTAGAAAACAGGTGTCAGTGACTGCACAAATGTGAGCATCCTACAGGACAAGGTACACTTGAATTGACATGGGTGTCATGGTAAGACACCTAGCTACTGTTAGAGCAAGACATCTTCACAAAAGCACACATCAGTGGTGAGCAAAGGCCAGGAAATAGTGTCACTTTATGAATCTAGCTGAAACACACTTATTTGCCAGCAAAGACTGTGTCACATTCATAGGTGTACTCTGCAGGATATGACATCTGACAATGAAATGAATGCTAATTTGTTATGACTGCAGTCTTTAATTGGTTGCCAGTGATGTGCATTACAATACACAACTGTCTGAGGCATTGACTACAAATATGAGGCAGACATGTGGTCAGTCTGCAACATTCTGGACAGTATATCACATACAGTTCAACACACACACATCTGCACCTGTCATGTAGTATGTACATACCCTATGTACATCTATTACATTTGTAAGACAAGCATATGTATCAGAGTAGCATTCACAGGTGATATATGACTAATTACAACATCCCAGGTAGCTGGCCTACCAGTGGCACACTCAGTATTGGACAACAGAGACTCCATTAGTAGTCATACATGAGCTGACCTTTGCTGGGGGTGAGTCAGGGGCCAGAGATGTGCTCCATGTCAATGCATACAGGGCAAGCAGAAATGGCCATAGGTGCTGGACAGCAGCATATGAGTCCATCAGGTCTTGTTGCGGCCTATGGTTTAATGTTCCATTTGACATCATTGCATCCCCCCTTCTGCATTCCATTACATGGTTACATGATTGACATACCTGTTATAGTGCTCAGGAGTTACCTCACAGCAATGCAGTTGGTTAGATTTGTGTAGTCGCAGTCTGTCTTTGTGTATATGGGTTAAGACCTGTGTTGCACAGGCTGCAGATTGCCTTTTGTAGGTAGTGCTCAGGAGCAGGTAATGGCCTGTACACTAATTGGTGTCTCCCACTTGCTACTTGCATCCAGAGCAGCTGTGTTGTCTTTCCATTTGCCAATGCCATAGCAACACAGTGCTATATTTATAGCCTTCATGTGGGCCTTGACTCTTCCTTGCCTGTGTGGAGGACATTATGGAGGTGTGGGGGCTACAGCTTCACAGACAGTAGGTGGGAATACTTTGCAGGAGAGGACATGTGGAGACAGCCCAGCAACATTGGGAACAAAGCTCCAGAACTGGGTACAGATTGTAAGTCAGTAGTGCGGTTATACACATAGAGGGTTGCTAGTTTAACAGGGTTCATCTGGACATACATTTTCTGTGTGACTTGACGTTAGACAGTGATATGTCTCTGACATACTTCTCAACTGTCCTAATGTCTACAGACTGCCCAGGGGTTCACCTGTTATGTTTGGTCTGTTCCTCAGGCAATGTCTGTTTTTGTGGAATCAGTAGGATAATGTGAGGACTGTAGTCAGTAACTGCTGACATCTATCAGTGTTTCAGACATCATATCCTTCAGGGATGTTATTTTACAACAAAGCCTGTGACACTGTCAGCTGTTTCAGTTTGCAACACTATTATGTGAGATAAGTCCCTCTTTCCAGCCACCTGTCCCCATGTATGTCATGATTTGTCCAGATGTCTTGCAGTAAGAGGGTCAGCGGTATGTGATATCATTGTTTATTGACTCCACTCAAGGTATCATCCCATTGACTTACCGGATTCCTGGAAGTGGTATGCGGCAGTGGCCATGAATATGGTCTCACACTCTGGACATTCTGTGGAAATCTGTACATATGAGAGTTATGTATGCCTGGCCATTGTGAAGCAACTGCCAAGACTGCATAGCAGTGTTGTGTGTAGATGTTTGGCTTGGTGGGAAGAGTAGCAAATGTTAGTGCTACAGCTGCTGATGGTCTATCAGGGGTGTGTATGTTTGCAAGGGCAGACTGAGAAAGGTCCTTTAACACCTCAGGATTCCCAGTACATTGTGAGTTGGGCCAGTATCTGTCAGTGTATTGTGTGACTGGGAATCAGGATATGTTCGTTCAAACAGTCGTTCTACTCTAGAGTTCATTTGGGGTACTGGTATGTTGCCGTGACTGTGATGCAAATGGTTGTGGGTGGACATTTATGTACCACTATCTACTTTTCCCTACAGTTCCATCCCTGTAGTACATGGTATATTTGGATATAAATGGGTAATTGCCCGGAGCTGATTTGGATTAGTGTTGTGTTGGTCTTACTGTGATTCAGAAGGTTCTGGGTGACATGGCTGGTAACTGTCATGGGTTTTTTCTTTCTGTTATATGACTTCAGTCATACCTCTCCACTGTCCAGATGTCTAGACACTGTCCTGATGTGTGGCTCATATGTTGTGTCTGTTGGCCACTGCAGTTGTGGGTTTCTGAGAAATAACTGGGATGATGTGAGCATTGACATCAGTAAATTTTGACATTCATTTGTGTTTCAGACCTGGAATCTGTCTGGCATTGTATGTTAAGGCACACCATGCCACTCTAGCAGACTTCTATTTGCATGACAGGCATATTTCAAACATGTCACTATTGTTTGTCCTTTACCCCTCCCCCCCCGTTTGTCAGGGTTTCTGCAGATTTGTTGCAGTAAGAGGTTGTTTATCTGTCTATATATCTCTGTATGAATATATATATATATATATATATATATATATATATATATATATATATATATATATATATATATATATATATATATATATATATTGTATGTATATATACATATATATGTATATAACAGTACTACAGATATATATTTCCCCTTTATGTTGAGTGACTGTTGTGCATGATATGTTTGTAAAAACATTGCAGATTCCTGCAGCTCAGATGGTATAGTGGTATGTTGCTGCAATTATTTTGCACAGGGTCCTGGGTTCCAGACAAGTAGGTGATTACTTTTTTTCATTACTGTTAAATGACCAGAATGAATTATATGTTTGTAAAAGCATTGTAGATTCCCACAGCTCAGACGGTGCAATGATACATTGCTGTGATTGTAGTGCACAGCATCCTGGGTTCAAATTTTGTTGCTAGGCAGAAAAAGGGCTGATGGAGACAGAGTGATTAAGGCAATTTTAAGCAGTTGTAAGTGGGTTTGCGTATTTTTACGCAGTCCTAAGCATTGCTAAGAGATGGCTAAACCCTCTTAGCTTCACTTAGCACTGCTTACTTCCTGTTACACCCGCGCTAATTTTTTTTAAAGAAAGTAAAAAAAGGTGATAGGAAAGTGGTGAAATGGGAGCAAGCAGAGGGCAAAACATTATGAAAAGCAGCTAGGGATGTGCAGGACGGATGTAGGAAAAGACTATAACTCTACATTTCTTCGACAGCAACAGCTGTGAATTTCATGTAAAGAATTTGGAATTTACAGACTCACACCCCACAGGGAGGGGTGTTGATGACAGAAATTTGCAGAGTAATCTGTGGGTTGATTGATTAGTTTTACTGTACATGGGGGCAAAATATAGAGCTATGTATGGGGCAATGTTTTTTTTTTTTTTCGGGACAGATGCCCTTTTTTTTAAGGTGAGAGTGAGATGTTGGGGGAAGGGCTGTAGGTATGTTTGGGGAGGTAGGTTGGGTGGGATAGGTTGCATTTGCAGACAGACAAGACAGACAGGGCAGCAGACAGGGGCAGTATATTACACATGAGGGGGTAAACACCTTTGACAGGGAGGGTGGTTGGGGATCCGAAGCTCATGAACCCCCAAATAGATACAGCGGAATTGAGGTCCCCACCCATGGGCAGTCACCACTGCTTCTTCATGGCTCTGAAGGTGGCTGTGCTGGGGGCTGGACAGGATGGGCAGCCTGCCCCTTGAAGTGTGCCAGGTAGCTCTCAATCTGGTGCAGCTGCCCACCCAACTCTGATCAGATGGCAGAGTGCACCACACCCCAGACTTGACTGTGGGTGACAGGCTCCTGTCCGCGCCCACTCCTGGGGGAGGACAGGCCCCATCCCCTGAGGTGGTTCCACCTGAAGATGGTGCAGGACCAGCAGATGAGGAAGGCCTGGGTTGGGTCCCAGATGTGCTGGGGCCTGGTGCCACGGCCAGATGAGAAGGGACAGGTGGATCCACCAGGATCTGCCTTCCTAAACGTGCTATGATGTTGAGGTTTTAAAGAATATGTTGGTTAGTCATGAACAACACATTTTCAGATTAGTTATAACAGCATGCATGAGTGATCCAAGTAACCTCATAAAACAGATTTGAAACAGTTGTATAGCAAACTGTACCATGCATAAATGAAACAACAGTATGCATCGTAACAGCATGCCAGTAACTCTGATGGCAACAGGCCAACAACAATGGTATTTTAACAAGGTATGTTAGCATGGAACCAATCAAATATATGAACAATAATAGAACACAAGCCCATCCCAACATTAGGTATGGAGTATAACATACCCATAGTATATGGATTTTAGTATTGATCTGGATGAGGGGTGGGGGGGGGACAAAAAGTCCATTAACAACTGTTTATGCTTCTATTTTCCACTACAGTACTGCTCAATACTCTATATGGGTCTGCCCTCACTTTACATCTGCCTATGGTCCATAGCTTCTGTAGCACAAACATATCTATTAAACTGTCAGCTTGGAAAGGTATGAGACAAACTGTGACAGCTCTGGGTGCATGTCTAGAGGGGACTTGTACATGTCAGGGTTAAATATCTGGCACAGGAGGGTACCCTGAAGTGCTGTTATGTGAATGTACTGCTGGCATACTTCAACTGGTTTCCTATCTGTGTCCAGTTTTATTGGCAGCAGTGACCACTAGCCATGACAGCATGCCATGTGAGAGACATGTATCATGAAAAGTGCATGTTGTAAGTATCTATCCTGCTGTCATTTGCAGGCATGTGGTGAGACAGTTGAACAGTTATACACAGTTTATTAGTATACCCTTCATACAGCTACTACCAATATTTCCTTACCTGTAGAACCTGTGTAGAAAGTACCTGTTAATACTAACTGACTATTTTTATATTTATTCCTAATTCCTTGTGTGTAGATATGCACACATCTTAGTACCACTCCCTGGATTCAAACCCTGTCTGGTTGTGCAAAATTAACAACTACGGTATTTCTCATCACACTGAGCTATTGGGGAACTGCTGTTTATTGTTTTACTGGTTTCTGCCTAATAGTCTCTTGGTTAGACAGTCTGAACCTTTAATCCTGTGATTCATGCATGACAGATAGTTATTGCACTGTGCATTAATCCTTGGATTTCTACAGTCTGGAAAGCAAAGGTTAACACAAGGCAATGCTGGATGGAATGCACTTTAAAACTTTACACATTATTAGTCAGAGTTCAGAGCTTAGTGCAGTATATATTTCACATTACAGTTATATCTTGTTTTACAGCTCCACCATCTAAGTTTTTCTTACAGCTGGTTCACATAACTACCTGAGTTTATGTATGCTGTCACAGCCACATTTGCTGTGAAGAATCTGTATACATTCTGCATGTCTACAACAACATACCAGAATAAGCACAACAGTTTTTTTGGCATCTTTATTACATATCAATACTAGTCGGTCAAACTTTTTTTATTTATTCAGTTCACACAGTAACAGTATACTTACTAGCAGTAAGCAACACACTCCTTCTTAGCTATTTGAACAATATACTGCAAAATAGATTTGTACTCACCAGCCTGTCAGTGCAGCCTCAGCAGTCTGTCAGCATGGGCTTCTACGTACATAGTCCTCTCTGCTGCAGCTGTAGGGGGGAAAAACAAACATTATGCATACCTGTCTATCACATTCTCGGGCTAGTATTAGCTACAAAATACTTGATAGTGGTACTTACTACTGGAACATTCTGTGTCCATGTATCTTGGATCCACTGGGCCAAGAGTGCCCCCTTCCTCCGCTGTAGGTCAGCATGGTGGTACCATACCTGCTCTCCAGTCCAGTGGATGCCACTAGCACTGGTGAGATCACATGTGTGATGGTCCCAGGCCTCCTCTTTGTATTGTGAGCCCTGGTTCTGGCCCTGCAGCAGTCTCTCATCATGGTTTTCTACAAGGAGTCCAGCCATGAGCCTGGGCTCCTGAATGCTCCAGCACTGTGCCCAAAAGTGGTTATGGCTGCATTCCCTCCTGCATGGTTTAAATAAGGCCATATTCTTGCCCTTTGCCTTTACTGGACCATTTTAAAAATGCTGAGTACAGCTTAGCAGCACGTAAATTTGTTAAGCTGAGTTGAACAGTGCTTAAAGGGGTACTTGCTGAGCACTGCTTAACAGTGCGCAAATTCACTTAGCTGAGCTACCTGCTGCTTAGCAATCACATCTAAGTAATGCTTAAACCTGGTAAGCATAGCTGAGCATCGCTGACCATTGCTCACTTTCCATTTTAAAAAACTATAACAATAATGACTTAATTTAGTAGGTGTATATGATTTACTTTACATGACATCCCTCTATATGCTATCATAACATTAGCAAGGGGTGTGACTATACTGTATGAGACACTTGTGTATACATGAGTGATTTCACATGTTATATGCACTCACACTTCCATTTTACATCAGCTACACTTCCCTGACTGACAAAAAAACAGTTACTACATAATTTAAGTTTAAAAAATGCATTTTAACACTGCTTTCCCATATAAAAATAACTTGCCTGTCTTGGTACTCGAACAGTGAATGCCTGCATGTAAAGTTGTGGCTCTAAACACTACACTATCTCGGTTTAGGAATTTCAGCTGTATATTTTTATTTATCTCCTTAAGCAATGCTAAGCGGAGGGCTATAACACACACACCCACTTAGCTATGCTTAAACATTCCTTAGCATGTAAAAAAAAGATTTATTATATTATTATTATATTATTGTTATATAGTGACTATTGTAGTTTTCTGACAAGTCATTGAGGACTGCAGTCAGGAAATAATGGCATACATCTGACTGAAAATTTCAGACTTCTATCCTTTGGAAATTCATGCTAACGCATATCCTGTTTTCTATCAACTTTCTAAGTTTGTAAGGGCAATATATATGAAGTGTCCCTATTTTTAGGGCTTTGTCCTCCCATTATTTGTGCCTTTGTCCACATGGACTGCTGTCAGGGAATAATGGCATACATTTGATCTTCAGATTTCAATCCTTTGGAAATTCGTGATAATGCATGACCTGTTTTCTATCAATTTTCTAAGTTTATGAGGGCAATATTTATGTAGTGTCCCTATTTTTAAGGCTTTGTCTTCCCATTATTTGTGTCTTTGTCCACATAGACAAGAAGTCAGGGGATAATGGCATACATTTGACTTTCAGACTGCTATCCTTCGGAAATTCATGCTAATGCGTGACCTGTTTTCTATCAACTTTCTAAGTTTGTGACGGCAATATTTAAGAAGTGTCCCTATTTTTAGGGCTTTGTCCCATCATTATTTGTGCCTTTGTCCACATTTCCTGCTTTAGCAGGTTGTGAGGTGTCATACAGCACTTTTACAATGCAGGGAGTGTGTCACAGAACCTGTCACACACCCTCTGCATTGCTTTCCTGCTCCCATATGTATTGCAGTGTCCACAGACACTGAAATATCCATTTATTTCATTTTAGTTTTCGCAGATACTGAAATACTGGCATAATATTAGAGAAATCATTTAATATTATGCCACATCAGGCTTAGAAAGTTCATAGTCAGTGCACAACCTAAACACACCACCTGCACTCGTTCACTGTTCCTGTCCATTTAGCCTTAACAGCAGCTCACCTTCATGAATATGCAAGGTGCACTGATGTGGCTACATGGACATGACCCACTCCATGCAGGAATAGCACTATTCCTGTATGGAGTTTTTTGAATCCAGTGGATTGTTAATGTGGTGGTATACAGTTTAACAGTTGTGAAATTTAAACACTTTCTCTGCCAGACTAACATAGCATTGCAGTTTGTAAATTAAATTTTTGTGTTGACATGCTAAAGTGGAAATCAAAAACGTATTGTGTTTGCTCATTATTTTGATAACAGCCACAGCTGATTTGTCACTTTTTATACTTTTAACTACAAAAAACACAATGAAACTCAGCCTCCACTTTCTTGGGTGGCACAAAAGAAAAGCAATGCAGTGAAATACAGCACTTTTTCTATGATACCTTCAAGTACAACTGTGATAGAAGAACTCTATTAATAAATGTTGAGTCATTGACAGTTGTTTGATTGCCAGCTATGCAAATCAGCATTTTCAAACAGTTCACTGAAAATGGCAATTCTTCCAAATAAATTTCTGCTTTTGTGGATTTACCCTAACCTCCCTGCAATAACTCCAAAGTTGATTTTAATAGTAGCAGGGTATTTGGGTGAAGTCCTCTTCATGGGTATATTGAAAATTTACTTCCCAGCAAAAAGAAGCTTTTACTGGATGTAAGTTTATTGACAGAGACTGCATTTAATGTCTGTATTTTCATTTTATTGGTATTATTTCCATAAGAAATAATACTATAGAGAGAGAGTAAAACAAAAATACTCCAGGCAAGAAGGAACAATGAAAATTATTAATAATAAACACTGTCTGACTGGGAAAGAATGCAGCAATATAACTTAATATGTAAAAAATTAGCATGTGATGCCAAAACAGCTAAAATTATCTTAGAAGCAGGAACTGAATTCATTGACATGCCATGAGAAAAAGCAAAAGAGGCCGAGAAGAAAGCTGCAGACATTTGCTGTAGAGTGAGATAAACCACATGGACTGGGATGTGTTAGGGTTTCATTTTGAAGAAATGGTTACAGAGGGAGTAAGAATATGTGAGGTGACTGTTGAGGAACAAGACCTTGCAACCTATGAGTGGGTCAGAAAGAACACACAAAAAAAGACAAAAAACAAAACTGCAAGCAATGTGTGGATTATCTGTCCTCAGAAATGAGAGAATAGTTTGGCACTGCAGCAAAGTTGGCAGAAACAATACTGTGTTTTGCACACTTGGAGATTAAAAGTGTCTTACAGTGAATAAGGAGGGATAATTTCGACTTTAAGTATAGAAACAAAGCATGATATATTATGGTATGACCTATAAATCTGAGATTCAATAATTCATGGAAATTTATTAAAACTAGTTATTCTCTCACTCTGTGTGTGACTCAGGTTATCCTTTGTCTTGCTGCCTGACTTTCCTCACACATTTCTATGGCTGGATTTATTCTTTGGCTTTTTTCAGACTTAACTTTGTTTGCTAGGGCATAAATGAATTCTGGTGTCCTGGCAATGGCGGCACCTTATCTTCTCAGCTTCTACAAGACAGTAGCAGTATCTGACCATGCCTGCAACTCTGTAAGAAAAAGAACCTACTTGGTAACAAGTCATTAAGTCCAGTTCTTATTTAATCCATATGCAGTTCCCTTTCTCATAGGCATTTTATAATTTTCTCTCCTCCACCTCACACACACACACACACACACACACACACACACACACACACACACACACACACACACACACACACACACACACACACACATGTTTGGCTCATGAAACTGCACAATTATTAAGACCTCTGGCTAAATTTAAAAAAAATGAGGCTAAAACAATATTTAGAGTAGGAACATAAGATGAGAGAATATGAGGCTACTTTTGTAGCTCTAGACATTTCAGCTAGTTGCATGACAATTCTCCCTGTTAATTCCCACTTTTTTTCTGGAGTTGTATCTTCATTAGTGTTTCAGAAAGGTGTCATATATTTGGCATTTGTTTTACAAAGAGCAAGTTTTCAGTATGTTTGGAATCTAGATGACTTTTATTTCAGTTTATGGGTTTTACAAATGTCACTGATAATGCATGAGATTGTTTGGCATCTTATGACAAATGTTTGTTTTCTTCTTGAGGCATGATTTTATATATTCTCTTTAAAATGACAGCATAGAAGAAGACTATACTTAATTATTGAATAAAGGTTTTATAGTATCTGTTACCGGTTCGAATTCCATAGAGATTTGAGTTTTTTTCAGTGTGAGCTTAGCATAATGTTGGATAATGACTTGATATTTAATGAAATGTAAAATAAATAAATTTGCCAGAAAGCAAATAATGTTCAAAAATATAATATTCAGCATGTGATTTTGCCATATACTAATTAATTAATTAATAAATATATTTATTAATCAGGTTTACTCATTAAGGTTGTTTTCCCAGGTAGCTGCTTGACATAGCCTTTGTACTGAATATAGAAAGATAGGTAAACCCCAACCTTTATGATGTTGAAGTCAAAGAGGAAACAGTGACGGTGGGGATAGTTTGCTCTTCCTTTATATGCATATCACCAAATGGAAGTTAGATTTTGCTGCTTACTTAAGTGCTTTATTTAAAACTTGTGGAAATATAATAAGAACTGCTAACGCAAGAGCTGACTGATACAGAAAAATGTGGAGATGAATGAGGCAGTATTCTAAACCAGAAAAAAAGGTGACTGTGTCTTCATCTGAAAGTGGAGTATGAAAAGATAGTATTTCACTAGGTCACAAGAAAGCTGGTTTGGTTCTAAATCCCAGAAACATACGCAGAAATAATGCTGGCTATGTACAAGGATCCAAATGACAAAATACAAACATTGTTCAGACTAACAAAAGAATTCCAAGTGGGAATAGGTGTGCATCAATGTTCAGCTCTATCAGGGTTGGACATCAGCAAACAGGCCAGGGGATAGTTCCCCAAAGCTATTGTATGCAGATGATGTGGCACTACAAAAAGATTCTGAATGAAAACTTTAGCAAATAAGAGACTGATATGCAAAACTGAAGGCTCATGGGATGAAACTTAATACAGACAAGACAGTGATCATGAAAAAGAAGGAATCAGAAGAAGCTGAATTTTGAGACAGGATGGGAAATAATGAAATAGCTTAACAGCTTTAAATATTTGGGAATTGTGGTTGAGGAAAAGGGAAGTCTGAATTTTGAATTCAAGGCTAAAATTAGAGGGGCTGCAACCAACGGCACAAATTGACAGGGGTAGTTTGCGATGAAAGAATGCCAAAGAAGCTGAAGAATAGGGAGTACAAAATAGGGGTGCAGCCAGTGCTTCTGTATAGCACTAAAATCTGAACACTGAAGGCGGAGCAGCTGAGGAAGCTTAAGGTGATGGAGATGATATGCCTTTTGTAGTCAGTGGATGCACACTGTGAGACAGATGCAGAAATGAGGACATCAGACCAGAAGCCAAAGTAGCTCTAATTGTAGAAAGATCAAGGGGAAGAGATTCCAGTATGTTGGGCACATGTGCATGACATCAGAAGATGGTCTGATGAAGAAGATTTGGGAGAAACAGTAAGAAGGCAAGAGGAGACAAAGAAATTCAGCCAAATGATGGATTGATTGTGTGAGAGAAGACCTGTGAGAATCATGAATGACACTCAGTGAAGGTAGGACAGTAGCTCTGAGTCAAGAAATGTTGCAAAACATGGCATCCTTGGCCCATATAGAAATGGGAAAGTAGGGATGATGATGATGATGATGATGATGATGATGATGATGATGATGATGATGATGATGAAGTAACATATGATGTACAGAGATGAACAAATACAAATATGGCAGTATAAATATGAGGCAATGTGTGTGCGTGAATGTGTGTATGTGTGTGAAAATATAATATAAGAACTGCAATGGTATCACAAGAAAGTTGTGTCCACCGTCCCTTATATTTATTCAGTTCTGAGATTTTTTTTACGAACTGCATGATTCCAGTATGATTTAGTTATCAGAAACTGGGAAGGAAAGGAAAGGAGTTTTGGATACTGATCTTCTTGTTAGAGGTATTCTTTTATGTAAATGCAACATCTTTAAAGACAGCAGTATTTTACAGTAATCATTTAAAACTTTGGGACAAGTATTATAGAGTCACAGAATATGGAAACTGAATGGGTGAAAATCCAGACTTGCATATACTATATCAGAGATTTCTATTTCTCATAATATTCCCTTTTCTGTGAATTGGTACATGTAAGTCTGCAGTATTAGGAGGCTTGCCTCTCACCTCGCATGTGCAATGGGTCTTGAGATTTCAACAGGGAGTCATGTTTTACAGTTATACACAACAGAGAAATAATTAAGCAATAACCCATGCCTGGGTGTGGATAATGCTGGTTTTACCCACGGTTGGTGTGGTTTGGTCATGAGTGTGAAGCCCAAGTGGCCAAACAAAGACAACCATGGGTAAATCCAGCATTACCCACACCCAGAAGTGGGTTATTGCTATTATATAATGAAATTATTAAAGAAAAAAAAGTTTTCTTAAATAATGGCATTGTATAATGCCTCCGTGTTGCCCTTCCACAGCTGCCCGGTAATCTGCGGCAGTTCTGATGTACTGCTCATGCGTATGCTTACGCAGTACATCAGAGCTGCATGTGGAAGCAATGGAGAAAGGAAGATCTCCGTTGCTTTTTTAAATGTGTTTTGCTATGTTAAAAGAGTTTAACATAGCGAGATAGCTTTAAAAAAAGCAACGGAGAAAGGAAGATCTCTGTTCTCTTTTTTAAAGCTGTCTCGCTATGTTAAATGAGTTTAACATAGCAAAATATCTTTAAAATAAGAAAGCAATGGAGAAAGGAAGATCTCCATTGCTTTTTTTTAAGATATCTTGCTATGTTAAACTCATTTAACATAGCGAGATTACAGCAACGGAGCTCTTCCGTTCTCCGTTGCTACCAAAAAAAACAAAAAAATCAAAACTTATACCAATGGAAAAAGTCCGGACGACCGGACCTTTTTCCATTAGTATAAGTCTTGATTTTTTTTGTTTTTTGGGCACACTGACCAATCAGCGTGCACGCTTTGGAATATTAATGGAGGTCATTGTATTATTGCTAATTTGTTATGCTCAAAGATTATATTTTGGATGAACTTTTATTATGTTGCAATGTAATAGATCAAAGGTCTAGCAATACAACAAAAGTGGGAAAATGTCATGCATAGAAGACATTTGTGTCTTAGTAAAAAAAAAAAAATCCCAGAAAACTCCCATAATATGAATTAAAGAACAGAAGATTGTAACTGTTATAGTACTGTGCTGCATTGTACGAATGCAATTATAATAAAAACATGTAAATGTAAAATGCTTCTAAGCAAATGCAGAATTCTCCGACATTAAGGACAAAAAAAATCTTCCCACTACAGACATAAGTGAAAAACAGAAGTAGATTGCACATTTAAAATCTCTGTGAGGCAAGTTAATCTCTGATCTGCAGTGGCAGCTTTGACACTTCAGGTCGAATGTGCTGGGGCAGAGGGTCTGTCAGTAATGAGGCTAGAAATTGGCAGCCTGTAGAAAAACTTGCAATTCAGCAACTCTGTTTTGCTCTGGATTTACAACTACTGTAACAAGGTATGAGGAGCTCTGAGAACAATACAATTCAGGCAAAAGGTCAAATATAGTCTGGCTCCACAAGCTGTGTCAGATGTCTGTAACTCACCGTACTGCCAGCCTATTTACATAGGAGTTAAAAATCAACTAATTTTCTTTCCGTTTAGCACAACATATATAAAGGAAATTTGAAATGGTTTCTGGAAAGAAAATGTCTAGCCAGTAAATCAAGACCACATTAATATAACAAGACTCATGAAGCCGTTTTGTAGAAAAGACATTAAAATAATGTAATAGAAAGCCTTGTCTGTTAGTTTCATAAGTTGTTTAGAATTAAGTAGGAGATGTTTTAAGTTGGTACAACAACAGTGTTTTAGATTGTAGATGAAGGTATTATTGTCAAAGTTTAAGAGTTTGAGAAATGCATTAAGATGATGTAATTTTAAGATGGTGGTTTGCTTTCTAATGATAAGGACAAGAAGGTGATCATTTATACAGTCTGTTAGAGTCCCTGAAGAAGATATTCTGTTTGGAGAGGAGGTAAGATACTTCCCTTTTTATTATTTCTATTGAAATGAGTTGGAGAGGTGATAAGTTTCTAGTGAGCATAAAGATTTATGGCTTTTGAAGGGCTGTCAAAAGTTATGGAGAACCAGTCTATGTTGAACTCACCTAACAATTTTTTCTTGTGTAATATTTGAGGCCCAACAAAGAAAATCTTCTGCTGTATTGATGTTAGGTCCTGCTGGCATATAAATGGTAGTAATGTATAATGATTTTCTATGGTTATGTGCAAGAAGAGAGAAGAGTAATTCAGCATTATTGAAATGAAGGGGGGTTGTGGGTTGAGCAGATATGCTAGAATTATGTTTTTGCAAATGATAGAAACTCCTTCTGCCTTTTATTGTATTCTATCCTGTCTTAAAATGGTATAGCCTGGATGAATGTTTTCCTCATTTTACTTCATTTTTAGACAGGTTTCAATTAGTACAATTGTGTCTGGGTGGTATTGAGTTATCCAAACATGGAATGCTGCTATATTATTTTAATACTTCTGAAGTTTAGGAAAATAATACATAAAGAGATTTATATTATGGTTAGATGCAATGACAGTACTGGTAGTGGTCATAGGGTTCCTGCAGTGTGTAGGAATAGTAGGGCTAAGGTTTGGATAGATATCAAAATTTAGTTTTTTTTTTGGGCGGGTGAGGTGGTTATGGAGATAGCCATTCAGTTTTGATTTTGTGTTTGAGTCGAGACCTAGGCTGTGAATGAAGGGGTTTTGGTTATGTATGTTTTGTTTGAAAAAGTGAATGGTACAGTTGAGTATAAGGAGGGTGCACTTATAACAAAATGGCAAGTGTGGTTAGGTAGTGAAGGTTGTGAATTAGTATATTGGTAGCAGATGACTATTCGCTGTATGTAGGAAATAGGGGATGATAAGTGGGCTATTACTATGAGATTCAAGAGAAGGGATAGTTGTAGTAGTAGCACAGTGAGAGATGGAAGAGTTAAATGGGTAACGGGAAGAGGTAAGATGTATAGATGGAGAGAATAGAAGACTGAGACTATGATTTGTTAGTCTGAGCTTGTTAAATGCTAGCTGTGGGAGCAGTGGTTAATAGTTTGTAAATTGTTGGAGAGAAAGGGTGGAGATTGATTTGGTGATGTAGATCGAGAGGGGTGGAGATGTAATAGAGGGATGTAATTGGATAATATTTAAAGTGATGGAAGCAGTGATGACTGATGGAAAAACGGGTGTATGGGGACAGTATGGTTAAAGTGTAGAGTAGGTGGAGTTGGGTTAGAAATGTGGGTAGAGTATGTAAATGGAACAGAGCCTACACAAGCCACAGACGACAGTGATCCAGAAACAATCAGTTGCTTTCTGTTTTACACTATAACTAAAGCACCAGAGTAAGTACCAGACTGAGCTTTACATAAGATATGTTTTCCTTGGGGGATTTTTTTTTTAGTTAGGGCTTAGATGAATATTGTTTAAGCTGCTCTAGTGGCATAGAGAGATAAACCCCTATCTATGTCCCAGTCGACCCAGCTTTGATTAGCAACTTGTACTACTGATGGAACAGCAGGAAGGGATGGGTGAACCCATCCTAGGGGGAGGGCTTTCATTGATTCTCTCCCTTGATGGAGGCATGGCCCAATGAGAGGAGTTACCATCTGATGAACCAATGAATGTAAGATGCAGAGCAGGGATTGGGTAGGGCATTTAAAAATAATTTTCTCCAGGTAAGAAACAGATCCACTATAGGGCCCAGCAACACTGGAATAAGTCAAGGGGCTGGGTAGGAGATGAGCAGGTAGATCTGGTATGGACGTAGGGCACTGGGTGCTGGGTCAGGAAATAATGATGTCTAAAGGGGATAAAAAATAATATTGTTTAAAGTCCAAAAGATGTTGGAGGGATTGCATCTGGTTACTGTTTAGCCCAGACACCCAAATATGGCAATGAGGTAAGCACTGGGGTGCTTTACATAGACACCTTAGATATTTTAGGATACTGCAAAAATATATTACTAAAACACAAGATGTTTATACCATATTATACTATATTACACAATCCAGGTGTATCAACTAATCAATTCATTCTTTAGTGTTATGAGTAAAGCAAAACAATTAAAGACATTTTTGTTCAACAACCCACAAGTCATACAAAAATCAGAAATATTACTGCATACAACATACTTTTTTAGGGGGGGGGGCTTACATGCTTCCAGGACACCAGATCTCATTTTTGACCTCTTTATGTCTCCCCTTTTATCAAAAACAGCTATCATAGGAGGTGTGGCCAAGATGCCAGTCTGATAGCATCAGAAATCCATATCTCTGCTTAGATTTTAATATTCTGACAGGAAATATACTTTAATTTTTAGAAAAATCTAACTAAAAGTATACTAAAAGATAGATTAGCATAGACTCTTTATTATTTTCTAAAAATTAATACATAGTCAAGAGATTTTTTTTAATTATTCCTGTCAAGAAGTTTTCTACTGGAGATCTCAACATGAACAACTCGACGAACCCACACCAGGAGAGTGCAGTGAAGAAAGAATTACATCTTCTAATAACAAACATCCAAGAACTGTCACTAAAAATGGGCACATCTGAAAACAAAATGGATATTATCAAACAAGAATGCAGTAATCAACTGGAACTTCTAAATGGAATAGTAAAAAAATCTGAACAGATTCTTGCCTTAGAGGAAACAGTAATCGACCAAATACTAGAGTGACAGAAAATGAACATCACAGTGAATTTCTTCTGAAACAAAACACCAGGCTGATTGAGAAACTGGAAGATCTTGAAAGTAGATCAAGGAGGAATAACATAAGAATATATAGAATTCCTGAGAAGAGGGTGCTAACATGATTCAGTTCCTTAATAAGTGGTTTTCATCAGCACTAAACATGCTTGAATATCTCTCTTTTGGAACTGAGAGTGCTCATCAGTCCCTGGCAAATTCAGCTTCATCTCTGAGTTCATAGGTTCATAGGTAGGTACTAGGCTATTGGCCCAAGGGCCTACATAAGCCTAGCCAACAAGGTTCCCTGGCTTACACCACCCAAGAAAGTTATTTTCCTGTATTACTGTCGAGCAGAGACACAGAAGTGATCCCTGGGGTGTATTTCCTATTTCTCATCCATTCATCAAGATTTTTCTTGAAGAGTGCTAATGAAGAACTTTGCTTGACATAGATGGGTAGCCTATTTGAGAGTATGGGAAGTCTCTGGGACAGGAATCTATCCCTCCAGCATGTCCTGTTTATTGTGGTGACAAGGTTTAGGTCCCTAGAGCGTGTAGCTTGGAGGGATTGGGATTTCTTTAGGTGTAGCATGTCCAACAGCTCTGGGTTTGACATAGCTTTATATGTTACGCAGAGATCGCCTCGAAGTAGGTGATATGCTACGGAGTAAAGCTGGAGTTTTTTGAGGCGGTCAGTGTAGGGCATTTGTTTGAGGCCAGTAATCCTCTTTGTGAGGTACTTCTGTGGCCTTTCCAGCTGCTGCAGATGTCTTGTGAGGTACATTCCAAAAGGGGAGTTGTACTCTATAATGGGTCTAATGAGTGTCGAGTAGAGGGGAACAATGACCTCTTTTTTCCTGGATGAGAACCCTTTTATGATGAGGTGTGCCACATAGAAGGACTTAATCTAACCCCAGGTCTATAATAGTTAGATTTCGTTCCTCACAAGACAAGGACTTAGTGCCGAAATCAGCTTGGACTAATTCCCTTATCAAGATGGGTAAAAAATTTATTCATTTTGACATTGACTACACCTCTACAGTTATATCCAGAAGAAAGGAGTGTGTTCCTCTAATTAAGTCATTGAAAAAAAGCTAATATTAAAGCTCAAATTCTTTTTCCTGCAAGAATAAAAATCACCTTGCCAGAAGGAGTGAAGATCTTTAATTCCCTACAAGAAGCAGTAAAATTTATCCAAAAGAAGAAAATACTGTTGGACATAGAAGAAATGGTCATCCCAGAGTTTGAAGAGACAGGCAACAAAAAATGGATGGTCTGTGAAGGAAGGAGCAAACAAAATTAAGAAACTAAAGGACAAATGAATAAATTCCTTCTAATTTTAAATGCTTTGTTTTATGAATGATAATATATTTGATTCTGGAAAATCGCTATACTGTAAGGTAATATGAATCATCTTTATTATTAACTTTCTCTTTTTCTTTCTATATCTACTTCTTCTAATTACATATAGTACTAAGTATTTAAATAACATTCTCTCTCTTTCTCTATCTCTTCTTTCTTCCTATTCCTTTTTGTTACTAATGTTCATTTTCTCTCTTTTCCCCACTATAAGTACTTTACGTACTTTTCCCTTTTAAATAACTGCAAATTATATATGTCTTCTAATTCTTCAGTAATAGTATAATTTGACTTAATACCAAAGTACATTATTTCTTGTGGGTCAGTGGTGGAGTAACAATATTTTTTCTGATTAGTGTTTCTAACTAGATGTTTTAGACTCTGTTTAGACACATATAAACATTAATACAGTAGATTAATGGTGTTTTATAGATGGTTAAATTTAATTATATATATATATATATATATATATATATATATATATATATATATATATATATATATATATACTTACTAGGTTAAATTTAATTTTATATATATATATATATATATATATATATATATATATATATATATATATATATACTTACTATGTTACTCTTTTTTTTACTCTGGTCTGGTTAGTTGGTGGGTAAATGATTGAAATGTTATAAAACAATTTCTGATTTGAGGCAGCTGTTGTTACTTTTAAATAGCTGTTTCTATATGAAAGGGTTAATTTTTTCATGATGTTGATGTTTTGTGAGGAAACTGGTGGTCTGTGTGACTATTCTCATTGTGGAGATTCATGACATGCACTGAAAAGGCAGCTGAGTTTTTTTTTTTTTTTTGCTTTCTGTAAACTCTAAAAGCCTCAAGACTTGATTTCCCACTGAAATTTTTTTTCCTCACTAGAGACAACCTCTGCTGTGCATGAGCATATTTAGATACCTTTTAACAAGTTTATGAAACTGCAGCTTGAGGAAACAACAGTGATGACATCACTTGACCTTTTGAACTTGCTAAATGGCTGTATTTAGAATTCTTTTCTCTTGAAATTCTGTTATCCTTCATTTAGATACTTTAGACGGTAAATAATTAGTTCTGATAAAAGTGTTTAACTCCTTTGAAAATACCTATGTTCTTTTTAGATGCATACATTCTGCAGATTCAATGACACTTTTAGTAACTAAATGACATCAAATGAACTAGGAGCTGTATTAGAAAACTCATTATACATATTAACATCAGACTTATGTTACATAACTAAATCTTTAGTAACTAAACAGAGGGTTGTGAGGCTTTTTTTACAATAAGTGTTTGATATATATATATATATATATATATATATATATATATATATATATATATATATATATATATATATATATATATATATATATATATTCAACAGATCCTTACATGAAAAATGTTAGATAGATGACTGTCAAAATGGTTAAAACATCTGATGTTTCTTGAAAAGTCTTGGAAATATTGACAATCTTCTTAACCTTCAGCTTCTAATGTTTATACATACTTTGATCTGATGTGTATTTCTGACATACCTACTTATCAGAGGTGTTATTATTATATGTGACATATTCATATAGCTTCAGTTATATTGGACACTCATTTTAATGCATATTTCATGGACTCAGATTTCTTTAGTTGCTTTCAAAATGCTTTCCTTTTTGTTTTTATACTATATTCTAAGCAGAGATGGATAATTTGTGTCTTCTGGTGTTAGAGAGGTGGTGGATGGAAGGTTTAGTTAAGTTTTTAACTAAACTAGAAACTTTATGTTTCATGTATGTGTTTGTAAATAGTTTTGGGTTTTTGAAAGTAGTGTTTAGTACATGTTATACATCCATGATAAGTAAGTTTTCAGTAAATTTCAAGTCAACACGGAATAAAGGTCTTTCAGTAAGTAACAGCATACACATTATAGGCAATGGCTTATAAATGTTTATCATTAATTATTAATGGTTTTAATAATAATGTCAAAAGAGCTAGTTTGCTTAAATATATAAAATGCATAAACCCCAGATCATCTTTTTACAGGAAAACCATCTATTAAAAAAGGCCTACAAAAATATTCATGTAATGGAAATACCATTCTGGCTGATTCATGTTTTGAGACTAAGAGAAGGGGCACTCTTATTCTACGGAAAAATACTAATACTATGCCAAGAATTATAGATACAAGTTCAGATAAAGATGGGATGCTAAGCATGGTTGAAATCGATAGGAAGTATTATAAATTGATTAATACATACTGGATACCAGGACTAAATACTAAATATGTTGACAAATATCTGGACCTGATTACTTTAAATGCAAAAGGAGAAATTATAGTAACAGGTGATTTGAACTGCCTATTATCAGACAATAATACTTCTAAAAATGGTAAAATAAAACTAACATTCAAGCCAAGACGTTAAATGACTTTACAAACCAGATGAACCTTAAAGATATACATGGTCTGAGAGAACATTATTTCTTATTCTATACTCACTATTCATATTGGTTTGGTACACAAACAAACATTGATAAGGTCTTTGTATCAAATAATATATACTCAAAAATAAGTGATGTATCTATAATGATTTGTCCACTTTCAGACCATAATGCTATAAACTTTACATTAACTATGCATATAGATGATTTAATATTTCTACAGAGAATTCCTGCTTACATAACTAAGGTAAAAGACTTTAAGGAATAGATAATGAAAGAAATAGACATGTTTATGGAAATAAATGATAATGGTGAAGTGACTGATACTATACTATGGGACACCTTTAAAGTTTTTATATATGGTAGAATAAAATCTTGGTACCTTAAAAAAGAGAGAGTGGGACAAAGAACTTTTAGACTTACAAAAAAAATAGACAAAATAAAAATGGACACAAAACCAAATAAAGTAGCACATAATGAATTTACTAAGTTAAATCAAAAATACTTAGAAGTTCTGAATCATAAGGTAGCCATAAATCTGGAAAATTGAAATTACAATATTATGCTGTAAATCCTAAATATCTACACAAAACAGTGGTAAGATCCAAAAAAAATAAAATAAAATAAAATAAACAATCAAAATCTTATTAATGAGATTAAATATAAAAGTGATGGTTCAGTTAAGAGTACATCTAACTTAATGGGCATATTAGAAGTGTTCAAAAACTACTCTAAAGATATAAATAATAGCACACCAGTTTTGGAGACAGATAATGTAATAGATACTTTTATTCAAGAAAATATAACTACTAAGGTGTGAATGCAACAAAATAACATATCAAATAAGCAAATAACACTAACAGAAGTGAAAGAGCAAATAAAAAAAATTAAAAGATAATAAAGTTCCAGGACTGTATGGAATAATTCCTGAACTATATAAGATTTTTCCTGAATATATAATAAAAAAATGATGAGTGCCTTTACTATGGTTAAGAGGAAATGCAAAACACCCTCATCGTGGAAATATTCAATTATCTCCCCCATTTTAAAACAAGGTAAGGACCCCAAATCTTGTGATTCATACAGGCCAATTTCATTACTAAACACTGATTATAAAATGTTCATGACAATATTAGCTAATAGGATAAAGAAAATATTACCTAATCTAATACATAGTGATTGGACAGAGTTCATTCTTTATAGAAAAGTGCAAGATAACATTATTGAATTACTGTCATTAATAAACATAGCATGCAAGTGCAAAAATAAACTAACTATTATCAGCCTAGACATAGAAAAGGCTTTTGATTCTATTAGTTGGTCTTATCTACAAAGAATTCTGATTGGTTTTGAATTCTCAAAATTTGTCAACTTATTAATGAAAATTTATAGTGGGGCACAAGCTTATGTGAAAATCGGATCATGTCTATCCTCACCACTAGATATCCTCAAGGGAACTAGACAAGGTTGTCCTTTGTCACCATTATTGTTTGATCTTTCAATGGAACCTTTTGCTACATTTATCAGAAACAACCAAAATATAGAAGGCTTTCAAGTTAATAAGGACTATTGTCCTAAGATACAATTATTTGCTGATGATATGTTGTTAAACTTGGGTGATATTGATGGTTATCTGGATGATGTTATAAATACCTTAAGCAAGTTTGAAAGAATGTCAGGGCTTACATTTAATCATAATAAATCCAAAACATTACTAATTAACAAAAAAAAATCAACAAAAACCTAAGAGAAAATAGCATGTTTAATTGGGAGAATGATGCATTAGAATATTTGGGTGTCAGTATAAAGAGTACATGGAAAGAGTCTGTTAAACTAAACTACAATAATTTAATAACCACCATTAGTAAACTAATCAAAAGATGGAATAAAATGTTCTTTGCAATGGAGGATAGGCTCTCTTTAATTAAAATGATAATTTTACCTACAGTTTTGTTTTCTATGCCATCATTGATACTACTCCCTCCCAAAAACTTATTTAAAAAGTTAGATGCTACTTAAATTTTTATGGTTCCCCTTAAAACCTAGGATTGCATATAAACGGCACAATAGAGTTTGGAACAGTAATGGGATAGCATTCCCTAGCGTAGATCTTTATTCCAAATCAGTTATAATTAATGTAATATTACATGAATCTCACCTACCTATATATCTGGCTGGAAAATAATACATGAGATTCATATAACTGATGTCAGAACCATAGAAAATCAATTTAAGGAACAATATGGAATAAGTAGAGTTCATTGGTTTTTACGTGAATTTTGTTTAATTAATAAGAAGTTTGATAATTTTTTCTTACGGCATTAATCAAATATTTAATAACTTTAAAAATATAATTGATTGTAATTACAACATTAAACAGTTCATATTTCTTATATTCCCTATAGCATACTCCCCTGATTGCCTAGATTCTTCCAACATCAATGCAATGCAAAAATTAAAGGAAAATAACTTGATATTCTGTCATCGGTTTATTGAAAATAAGAGTATTAAACCACTAAACTCTCTTCTATATAGTTTTGATAATAGCGAAGACAGTTGGTTGTTTATACACTCATTACGGCAGTTTATAGAAAAAAAAATGAGAGTATCAATCAACCAAGAAACTGAATCTATACCTAGTTTGATCCAGCTTTTTATTAGGTGTCTTGAAATGACATATGATCAAAAATTAAGTATCTCACCTATATAAGATACTAAGAGAAGACACTCTAAAGTTTGACTCAGATTTTTGGAATTACTATGTAAAGATTATCTGATGAATCCAAAAAAACTGTTATTGAAATCTATGTATGGTACCTCTTTTTCATTAAATTGGAGACTGTATACATGGAAATTTATGAATAGGAGTTTCTATACCCCACATAAAATAAATCTTATACTCAAAAACAGTGAAAGTAAATGTTGGAAATGTGATGAATTACTAGAGGCCAACTGGGTTCACATGTTCATTGAATGTATAAATGTTCAATACTGGAAAGACTTCAGATATTTTGTAAAGGCTTTATGGTCTGATAACTGTCATATTTCTAACTCACTAATCCTATTCAATGTTCCTGTACCTAATTGTTTGTGTCTTTTGGCTTTTCCCAGTTAGGGGTCGCCACAGCGGAACTCTGGTCCGCTAATGATTGGCAGTAGATTTTTACGTGCTGGCTTGCCGGGCCTAACGTACAACCTTCAACGAAGGAATGCCCATTCACGCATGTCGACACACAGAAGATGCTCTAACTGAGAATCGAACGGGCAACTGTACCTAATGTAATACCTAAATCTCAGATTCAGTTACTCTGGTCAATTCTTGCAATTGCCAGAAAAGTTATTACTTTCAACTGGAAAAGTAAACAAGATTTGATGTTAAAGAATTTATTAATTTAGCAAAAGTTGTTTGTAAAAAAAAAATAACTGCAAACCATTTGTTATACAACTCATAACATTACTCATAAAAAATAGTATGGCAAAAACTGGAAAATCTTTTGAACAAATACTGATAACTTTTCATGGATAAAAATGATTGTTTATCATGGATGAATGTAAATATTGTAAATAGTTTTGTACTTGTCATATATGCATTTGCATATGTTTATAATGAAAACAAAATAAAAATGCTTTTGGAAAAAAAACAGCTATTATCTCTCCATCAGTACAGGTCTGACCTAGGTGAATGGCTGATATTGTCACAATACTGCAGCATATGTTCTGGTATCAACACAGGTGGCTTGAGGTCAAATGGGGCCTAGTGCAGGGTACTGGACTAACCCTGCCTCCTCCAGCCTTACCAATATCCCATTATTGGGCTGTTTTTCTTCAAATAACATAATTGTGTTCAAACCTATCAATATGCATACTATTTTCTTCTTTACTTTTAAAAATTTATCATGGAAATTTAGATTTAATTTAAAACTTTTGTTTGAAATTTTACATCAAAAAACACTGACAGCCATTTGCTAAAAAAACTTAGATTAAAAACAGACTTAGCATGAGCAACAATAAACCATTCTTTCCTTGAAACTCACATTTATTGAACATCCATGTGGTAATTCATTAATCTACAAGAAACATGTTGTGATTCATAACAAACTAGAAAACGTAACTAGTAAAATTGAAAATAACAACACGCCACGAATACAAGAGAAGGTTTAATGGACATCCAGATAATCAAAACTGAGCGCTTTCACCCGCTCACATACGGGTTTCTTCAGAGTTAAATTAATTGCAAAGAACAGCTGATTAATATACTCTCAACAATTAGTAAATAACAATGAATTGATTAATTAAATATATTAAATTGATAAATTGATTAAATTAATTAAATTGTGTTCAATTTCATCTAAAGCAACCGGACATGTTTAAAAACCAAACATTAAGTATTCACATAAAAACTCCACTTAAAATCTAGTCACATAAAAATACAGTAATAATACATACACAACTACTATAGAACACATGTACAATAAGTTAAATACTAGTAAACAATAAAGTACTACTTGTAACTACCTATAAACCCATATAATGTGAATTCTATTGTGTAAATTTCAGTATGAGTTTTTGTAATGTATAAATAAATATAATTAAATATAAATAAATATATGAGTAATAAATATAAATATAAATATTAACTTACTTATATAAATATTAATATTCTATTATACCTAAAAAATTTTTAATATCTTAAAAAATATATATATAGAATTTAGTTTAAATGTTATATAAAAAAACTTGTTTTAAATAATTGTTAGTACTACTTCCTATTAAATGTTGTATGAATTTAATTTTAAATAACTAACTATTGAAATGTTTTCATTAATACCTGGCTTACTACAAGCGTTTAACCTTAATTGCCAAAGACACTCTTTGTACTCTAATAAAGCATTAATATCACCCTCTTTTTCCATATTTTGGGGAATCCCATCAATAACAAAGAACAAAAACTTTTTAAAATCATGACAATTTGAACTATGCATGTACAAAGAGTTAGTTTCTTTCTTATTTTTAATGTCCCTAATGTGCTCCCCTATCCTGTCCTTTAATCTTCTTATAGTCTTACCGATGTAAAAAGCTTGACAGGATAAACAAGTCGCAACATAGATAACTAACTTAGTATTACAATTTACATGTCCTGGACATCTTATACTTCTGTTGTGTCCTTTTACTGCTAAATTTGTACCATCCATAATATATCTACACCATCTGCAAAATCCACAAGGAATTATTTTGAAGGAGAAATTTTATATAGGGAGTAAAAAATGAAGAAATGTTGTGATTCATAGTCATACAATGCCTATTTAAATGGTACAGGAATTCAAAAGACAAATGTGTAATGTATTTGCTAACAGTCTTGGGCAGCCTACTGGACACAAGAGTCAGCATAGGAACACTGTCGGATGGAGTACTGTGGGTCAGAGTTACATAGAACATAAACTAAAGTCAAGTGAATCAAAATGTGGACTGTGGGAAGCAGTCCCTTATCAGCTCATAGATTTACTCATCTGCACTAAGACTAACACAAATTATTTTGGCAAACAATCTTCTAAAAAACAAGCTAAATTAAACATGCATTCATAGTTAAAATATTACAATTAAACCTGCAGAGTTCATGCTGCCCAGTCAAACGGAATATACCCAAAGAACATCGCTCATATAATGATGCTCCTGTTTACTGCAGCTGGTCCCTTCCTTTACAGTAGAACTACTGTGGGATGCAAGAACCAGGTATTTACACACACACACACACACACACACACACACACACACACACACACACACACACACACACACACACACGTGCAAGCGAGCATTAATTCAAGTCCCTTGTATGATGGCGTGCACTTAAAAAATTGCTTGCAATCAACTATATGAGCAAATACATAAATAATGATTGAGGAGTATATTTCAGATCATTGCTGTGAGAACCATAGATTGTATCTGATTGTACTCCCCATACAAACCCAACGTCTTAGCTCAGGAATATGTGACAAGACCCATAATCAGGAATATATATATTATATTTCTCTTACATATTTATAATGTTGTTAGAATAACAAGCCTTGCATTAGCAAACATTTTCTGAAAGACAAAGTCTGAACCTCTCATGCCTTTCACCGTTTAGTGGCTGCAATCCACAAGAATTAGTCAGAAAGCCCTGAATTTTACAAAGAGCAGACCAAAATGCTATACTACTTCTTTGCTCAGGAATTCTGGACAAAGCCAAAGTAATGGGGGGTGGACAAAGACCCCAAAAGTACAACTTTTAAATATTATTTGCTATAACATATTTGCTAACCAGGTAAACTGGACAAAGGGCTCCATTTCAAGGGTGACCCAAAAGCTCTGTCTGTGTGACATTGCCACAGTCACACAGTAGGCAAATGGAGGTCGAAGAATTCAAACAATGTATTTTGGACTACAGGAAGAATTTTATCAACAGATCAGAACCTTAAGTGCCAGGCAACTTTAACACACTTAAAAAGTTAACAGGACAATGGATGTTGCATAGACATACTTTTTCCAAAGAAGAGAACTATGGAACTCTAATGACTGGCATTACTGACTGTAATCTTTAGTGATTTACCAAAGCTTTTTTTTAATTTTACTTATTTGAATAAGACCACTGCACAAATTGTGCCTTTTCAGGAGTGGTCTAAGAACAGTGTGTGGTTGAATGACTTGCTTAAAGTTAAACAGCAGGCAAATAAAGGTGAAAGGAGTCATACTGTGTACCGTGGACAGATAAAGACATTTTTTAACAATTTAGAGCTTTAGTTCTCTGTGGTAACAGGCAGGTTTGTTAGTTAGGAACATGACATAAAATGAGACATCATCAGAGATGCTCTACAAAGCTGTAGGCATATTAGGTTATAGTATTCTCATTCACTTACAAGAGTTTAGAAAACAAGTTTTGCATCTAAATGTATTTTCTGAGCAACAAAACTATGAAACTCTAATGACTGTCATTATTGAGAGACTGCAATCATCAGCGATTTAATGAAAAATGAAAGTCTGGCAGTTAGTACAGATGGTTAAGGGTTTAAGCTTTTGATGAGTTTCTCTCTGCAGTCAAGGCTACAGGGTTTGATTCTTTCTATTTTCATATACCTACTGTGTGACTTTGAGCAGGTCACTTAAACAGACAGTGCTCTTGAGTTGCCTCTTTATGGGCTTAACTAAAATAGGCAAAAAAAAAAAAAATAGGAGGCACAAAAGTGCATTTTCTGGAGTCTACCTGATTTTAGGAAGTTCCAGATATCAAACAATCGCATCCAGTTAAAGAAAAATAATAACCAAAAATAGATGGTGTGGTAAGGATGAAATAGATTACATGTTTATACTGTTTTTGGTCCTATTATTGTCCTTATCAAACCATCTGCTTTTAGTTATTGATTTTAGGAAGCTCTTAGCTCAGTCCCTGGGGTGTTTCAGAGGTTCTTATTTCTTGGAGGGTAACAGGTCCTTGTAAAAGACCTCATTGGAGGAGTTCATTAGGTAACCCCCTTCTCCTCAGAACTTGGAGAAGTTCTTTCTATGCTTTTGTAAAATAACTAGGAGAAGTCCTTGTAACAGATCATACACATATACCAGAAACACATCGATAAATATAGCAAAGACACCAGATGCCTGACATCTCTTCAGCTTAACTTTACTTGCTCCATTGTCCAACAAAATAGGAATTGACCAAAATAATCAGTGATTCCTGTTTTGATAAGATGATTGTATAACTGAACTGTAACCATACATATCTGATAAAGGGACATGATAAATTACTGTATCTGTTGCAAAGTATATATATTTTAATTTATCAAAACTATGTATATCACCAGTTTATGACCTTTCTGTTCATGTCTTCAAACTCCTAAGAAATCAAAACCTGTACTCTGTCATTCTGCCTTGAGACTGTTAAGAAAAAGTACAAAGAAAAAGTATACACAGATGTTATCAATATTAATAATTACTAGATCTCAGCAAAACAATTACTGCAACATAATTAAAATTTAAGAAGTTAATCTCAGTTAATCAAAAATATAATGAAACATGAAAAACAATTAATCAGAAATAATAATATTAGCAAAACAGACATAAAAAATTAAATAGTATTAAACTAACTAAAACACATACTACTATATTACCAACAAATATTAATGCAACCCTAGGTACACCACTACAAAAAATGTCACAAAAATGCAAGAAAATTTTTACAAAACTAAAAAAGCTTAAAATGTACTTCAGAACTACATAAGAAAAACATCCATAAGAATGACTAATCATTAAACCTACAGCAGTTACATAAAATCTCATTTACTAGACCAGTTATATAACTGTCACTTTTAATTAAAATGAATAAGAAACCTAATTTAAACTAAACATATTGCAAATATGCATAAATGGAATATATGGGATCTGCTTTGTGTGATGAGTGAAATATTTTGTAACATAGTATCAGGAAATTATTTCATGAGGTATGATTTAGCCAGTCATAACAAAAGTCAAGTCCTAACTTACAGTACAATGCAAATATTTCATTTATCACACAAAAGACCCCCACATGTTCTAGACAGGTACACATGTATGCATGCTTGCGCGCGCGCACACACATACACACACACACACACACACGCACGCACGCATGCACGAATGCACACACACACACACACACACATTTTATATGTACAAAAGATAGATATCAGCTTCTGAATAAGATTCTATAGATTGAAGAATCACGAAACCTGTAGATAAATTATGACTGTTATTTAAAAAATATGGAAGGAATAGGTGATTTTTTTTCATAATTACAATAGTAAATCAGGGCCTAAAAAAACAGAGAAATTTTATGGAGGTCACAGTAAAGGAACATTCTGGATATCCGTAAAGATACAAACTAGCATTTTCAATGAATAATATTGTACAACTTGTGTACTTATGAAGGAAATGGGCAGAAACATATGTGGTTTGAACCAGAAAAAAATACAAATATTGATCACAAGTAACATTTTGATTTCATGTTTAAGAAAATGATGGGACTTGTTAAATTGTTTCTCCCTCTTTTTCTCCCTTAATTTTTTTCCTCCCTTTTTCTCCTTTCCTTCATTCACTGCAGCCATCCCAGTGACCATGTCTTTCCCCTGGGTCTGCCAGACTCCCTATCCCCAGTCCAATGTGTATATCTTAGTTAAGGCCAGGTAGGATCTTGGGAGTATCCTGGGAGGATGTTAGTGCTAGCATTGTGACTGTTTTTTTTCTATTTTCCTAACCTTAATTTTACTCTCCCCCACAGGAGGTTGGAGTAATGGTTAAGGTGTTTATCTGACAGACACAATGTACATGGTTTTATTCTCACCTTGGGGAAATTAGGTAGGCTTAAAATGGCCTACAAGGGCAGCTAGCCTAGTACATGCCTATAAGCCTATGAACCTCCCTCTCTCCCACTACGGTCTTCTGTGGTGTGTTGAGAGATAGGCATGCAATGGAGGTGTGGGGCATCTTATCCTACCACCATGGAAGCTCAACTTTGCCCCCCAGCCTACTCCCCTCTTTGGCCACACCTCCTATATATGAAGTGTCCAGCCTCCACCAGAGATTATTACAGGGATGCCCACTAGACCACCCAGCCCTGATGATGGGTACACCCTATCCTTCCCTGCCCCTCCAACAGTCAACCAGGCTGCTATTTAAACCTGGGTTGCCTGGGCCATAGCCAGGGATTTATCCGTCTATGTCACTGGAGCAGTCTGAGACTTGCTAAATTTAGGACAAAACACAGCAATGTGAAACATTAAAAACTGAGCTAAGGATGACCTCCCATTGCACTTTCCTTGCTAGAGGGAAGGACACCTGAGTTGCATGCTGAGCACCATTCAGGTGGTAAAGTAATTGTCTTCCTGAACCTTATGTTGTTAATCCATGAACTATTTGGCAAACAGACTTCTAGAATGGCCTTTTTATTACTGCTGTTGTCACAACCTTGTGGACCTAGGTAATCATCATATCTTGTTTTGTCTGTCCTAGTTATAAGCATTCAGATCTCCAGCTGAGCTTCACTCATTTTTTCACTTTATTCTTTCCCATTGTGACTGCTCTCTGAACCTCTATGTTAGCCATCAAGTATTCTTTCTCTCTGTGCTTGATCCACCTTTTCAGTTTGGGTTGTATGTTGAAATAATGGTTAAGTTGCTTACTTCACAGATACAAGGCACATGGTTTGATTTTCTCCTTTGGTCACTATGTAGATAATGACCAGGCATGTAATAGTCTGTAGACTGACTGCTTAGTATTTAAAACAGGGTTGGGGTTGTATAATAGTTAAGGTGTTTACCTCACAGACACAGGGTGCAAGGTTTTATTTTCAATTTTGAAAGGGAAACTGGCTAGGCTTAAAATGACCATGAAGGGCAGCTATCCTGGTACTTACCTATGAATGTAGTTCCCTCTTTGTCCTATATACTTTTTTTCAATAACTTCCTGGACTTCTGTATTCTAGTTTGATCACATATTTGTTTTGTCATCTATTGATGTGCTGTTTTAAGATGCTGCCATTCTTTGTTTTGGCTCCACCTATTCCCTCCTCTTCCCGAGGAGCTAGATCTCGGAGTATTTCCCTGAACTCCTTTGCTTTTGCTACAGTCAACTTTTAGGTCTTTAGTCTAGTGTATCTCCTCTGTGCCTTCACTGACTTTTGCTTTCAGTGGATTGTGGCCATTAGAGGTTTGAGCTTGCAAGCGTGTCACTAAGGATGACCTCCCATTGCACTTTCCTTGCTAGAGGGAAGGACACCTGAGTTGCATGCTGAGCACCATTCAGGTGGTAAAATAATTGTCTTCCTGAACCTTATGTTGTTAATCCATGAACTATTTGGCAAACAGACTTCTAGAATGGCCTTTTTATTACTGCTGTTGTCACAACCTTGTGGACCTAGGTAATCATCATATCTTGTTTTGTCTGTCCTAGTTATAAGCATTCAGATCTCCAGCTGAGCTTCACTCATTTTTTTCACTTTACTGAGGAGATCTTTCAGCTGCTGCCTGAATAACCTCTCTTACCCTCTCATATGCTGTGACGCATAGTGCAGCTCCATAACCTAAACCTGTCTTTACATTAGAGTCTAGTTACCTTAAGTCTGCTATTAATTCTGAGGACATCCTTCACTGTTTTTAGAAAACTGTTTCTCACCATAGTTTTCACTTGACACTGGTGTTAACTTGTGAAAGATTTTTGGACCTTAAGTCAAAAGAAGATAGGTTACAGAGGTTGCCACATTTTATGGATTATTTGTAACTAAAGTTGGCATCTGATGAGGTGAATTTAATCTTTAAACTGTATTATGAATTTCATTTTATTAGTTGTTGCATGTATGCCACAACAATTGAAGCTGGATTCCTTTGTTAAAATTTATGCAGTGTATTGCTGTTATATTTATTTATTTACTTATTTGACTCACCTGCAGCTGACCATAAGCTGTTCCCAGGGCCTTTCCTCCTCCACTGTATCTCCTGAATCCAGCATAGCCCCTTCTGGACTAACTCTGGTCCATGTTTAGAACCAGTGGGACAAACAAGGCATACCAGGGCAGGGTCATACTGCTACTCAGGGAATATTTTCTTCTTCAAGGCCCAGTCTTTACCCTGCATACTCTCAGGCTATCCAAGGGGATGTAGTACAGTGGGATTGAGGCATATCATCTATGCTTCTGCTTGTGACTCAGCCAAAGCCCTGTCCTCCACACCTTGTAGATCATACTGCCCATGTATCCCTGACCATTAACTGGGATAAACCGTGGAGGTGTTTAAATACATAACCTTGACTCCACCCCCTCAGGATGGGCATGCCCATCTTCCTTGTCTGTGCCATAAAGCACCTGCATCACTAAATGAACTTGGGTAGCTTGGGGCCTACTCAGGACTTAGTCCCTCTACACCAAGTACATGAGCTTTACTTTATTATAGTATCTCTACATAGTCCCACTGTACCAAGTACATGGGCTTTACTTTATCATAGTCCTATTACACCAAATATGCTGGCTTTACTTTGTCAGAGACCCACTACACCAAGTACTTGGGCCTTGCTTCATCAAAGTCTCACTACACCAAGTACATAGGCTTTACTTTATCACAGTATCTTTACACCAAGTAGACAGACTTTGTCAGAGTCCCACTAACCCAAGTACATGGGCTTTGATTTATCATAGTCCCACTACACCAAGTACATGGGCTTTACTTTATTATAGTATCTCTACACCAAGTACATGGGCTTTATTTTATCACAGTCCCTGTACACCAAGTACATGGGCTTTACTTTATCATTTTACTTCTGTTTTATGAATTTGGACAATGTGAAAGATCTGTTTGATACTTGAGTTTCATGGTTGCACTTGTAGTAGTGGCAAGTTATTATACTCTTTTGGTAGATTCATATTTGTTTACTAGCTTTTGTCCTGATTGGTTAGAATAAAAATTATTGATACTGTTCTTATTTTGTGCAAATGTGAGCAGGTCATGCATACTGAATCTGGTGGATTTATTTGAGAAAGTCACTAAGGCTGTGGATGAGGGTAAAATAGTACATGCCACCTACCTCACCCTGGCTAAGGCATTTGACACAATTCCACACTCAGGTATCATAAATAAGCTCACAATACTGGGCATAAACCCCTACTTCACCAGACGGACAGGCAATTGGATCACAGACAGGATACATGTTTTTAAAGTGGGTGAATCCAGATCCAGCAAGAGGTCATTTACTAATGGTGTGCCACAGGGCTCAATGCTGGGACCACTCCCATTCAGAATATACTTCTCTGAATTCAAGGCTAAAGCGGAAGGCCTCTGGATGACAAAGTTTGTTGACAACTGCAAGCTGGGGACAGTCACTAAATCCCCCAACAATGTAGATATCCTTGTGCCAGAATCATGGCCTAAAACTAAATGCAAAAAAAAAAAAATGCATTATCTTACCCTTTGGGAAGTCAAACATCCCTGCAAAATGACAACATCAATAGCACACCCTTAGGAGAAGACTCAGAGGTGGGAGATCTAGGTACACAGATAGATAGTAGCTTGAACTTTAACTGCCTTGTGTCCACAGTGATGAGGAAATCCTTTTATGTGGCACAACTTAAAAGTACAGGTATGGCATCCAGATCCAAGGAAATGATAAATGATAACAACTGTACTCAGCCCTCATTAGAACAATAACTGAGTACAGTGCACTATTTGGCATGTACTTGGTTAGGCACTCACAGCAGCTGAAGTGACCTCAGTGGTTCCTCACAAAGAAAATACAGGATGCAAACATGTCCTATGTGGATAAACTAAAAGCCCTATCCCTTTACTCTCGCTCCTACCAAGGGGAGATCTATGCTTGACCTACAAGTCACTAACAAATCCAACCCTAATGAAGCTGCTACACATCCAGAAGTCAAACAGCATGAGGATATTATTGGAGAGTGTCACGGTATTAACTATAACATATGAGATGAGTAACTAAACAAGTAAAATTAGTTGTTAAACAAGTAAAATGGGATATTTTGGCTATAATATAATATATATACAAGGAGCAGAGAGAAGCTGAAATCATCTTCATAAATTTAAGGTAAAACTGAACAGGAGAACAGATAGTAAAAAGGCTTAATGCAGAAATGCAGACAGAAGAATGCAAATCTATATGTACATACATAGACCGTTGAAACATTGCAAGAAATATTCTAAACTAATAAAGTGTTTGATGTTTTGTTATGAACTGTGAAAACAGCCTTGTTTTAATACATTATTCTGTTCTTCATGTAGGAAGAAAGACTGTCTCCTGTTCTTCCATGACTGTGGGTCCAAATTCACAGGCGTCACCAACTCTAAGGAGCAAACTATACTTGAAATTGTCTATTTGTCTACGGTAATTCTTGAATATTCAAAGCTAACTTCAGGATGGTGATTCACAAGCCTCCATGATGATTAAAAGTGATTATCCTAAAGTTGCACGCTCTCACACTGATAATACTGAAAAGCACCAAAGCGTAAAGGGAAGGACACCATTAGACTAGAGATAAAAAAAAAAACAAAAAACATGTAGAACATTTCAAAAGGCTGATCTTCTAAGGAGTATGAAAACAAAAGTTATCTTTGACTTCATGGAGTACATGTGTATGCTCAATCATGCAGAAATATGACTCATCATGTCAAAGTTTGACCCAGCACAAAATCATGCCTTTTAATGCAGTAAGGTTAACATCACTAATGCAACATAGAGTATAATACAAATGGCCATATAATGGGCTCATAAATTCTGTAATGCCTTGAAAAAATGGAACATGACTCAATATGAGGGTTTATATCATTCCTAAAAGACCCCTTTTATTTCTAGTCTCACAACATATCCATTATTAATTCACACCAATAGCAAGGATACCTCTCCTCTCCTCTCCTCTAAAGTAAATGTTTTGGCATTAACTTCCTGGATACATGTTTTTTATCATGGGAAGAATAATTAAACTGTGTTAATTATACTGAATAAACTAGTGACTTAGTCAGTAAGTGGTATAGTCTTGGATCAAGGAAACAACTTGTCTTTTACATCATTGCATTATATGAGACAGATTTGAAGCTTTCCTTGTCAATGCAAACATGTGACTTGATGCTTAGTGATATAAAATAAAAATTGTGCATTTTATGTGCATTAATGGCAAATTAAGAAGATGTATAAAGGCAGAACAACTTGATAACATTTTAGTTTAATTACTGAATGATTAAATATTCCCCCAAACATTTTCTCTGAAATAGGATGCTTGTAGCACAGCAATGTGAGAAATGCAGAAGGAAAGAGATGACTGTAATCTCTGCTAATATTATTGGTCGTAGAAATATCCGCTGTGGTGCAGCGGTAGCGTTGTTGCCTCACAGCAAGAGGTTATCCCGTTCGATTCTCAGCTGGAGTGCGAGGAGTGCCTTCTGTGTGGGGTTTGCATGTCCTCCCCGCGGGTCTAGTGGTGTTCCAAAAGACATGCGTGAATGGGCGTGCCTTCGTTGAAGGTTGGGTGTCGAGCTGGCAACTCAGCACTGTGAAAATCTACTGCCAATCATTAGTGGACCGGAGTTCCGCTGTGGCGACCCCTTAACCGGGAAAAGCCGAAAGACAAACAAACAAACATTATTGGTTGTAGAAATACTCTTATTTAAACTAAAATACTTAAATGTCTTTCAGCAGTACAGTGACAGTAGATACCTGAATATGTTGCTGCTCTCACAGCTCTTTAGGTGCCCTAACATGTCTGCACTGCAAGATGGCTAAGAGCATGATCATTCTTTATATGGTTCTGTCAAGCTGATTAAATCAGTCCATCAAAATGCATATTCAGGTGGAAATTATTAGCACATCTATAAATAGTCATTAAAAGTGTCTGTGAGGTATGCTGCGGCATTTCATAAAAATGTATGGATAATGCATGTTTCTCTGAATATATGAATTAATCACATACAAATAAGACATTGCAGACTACATCATCATGAGTAACATTTTTGTGACAAAACAAATTACATGTATTTATTTATTTATTTATTTATTGACATTTGTTGACTGGGAAAGTCACTGGGTCAGAAACCGATTTTCAGTGAAGCCCCAGAAGAAAAGCTCTACAATGAGTAAAACGTACAGTTGTGTACACTTACCATAAATGTAGATGTTCGAGTGTATTCACTGCTGCAGTCATCACACTTGGGTTATCCTGCCAGGGGTAGCCCTCAGTCAGTCCAAATACCAGAGGCTTAGTATTTCTGTGTCTGTTGCTGTCACTCCAGGACTGACGTCTGGTCGTCAGTGGTATAAAATCAGGCAGCCGATGCCATTACATCAGTTTTTCTTGCCCCAACTGTCAGGAGCCCCCCAAATAGGGAGTTAGGTTATGGTGGAAGAACACCACCAGTAGAAAGTAAATACCAAAAATTCCCTGTAAGGAGAGAGGAAGAGAGAGAGAGAGATAAGGGGGATGGAGGGTGGGAAATCAGGACTGCAACAGTGAATATACTCGAACATCTACATTTATGGTAAGTGTACAAAACTGTACTATGTTCTTCATGTTTCACTGTTGCAGTCATCACACTTGGGTTGATTCCCAAAGCTGAAGAAATAGGTAAAGGCAGTCAAGAAGACTGAGGGCTGGCTAGGATGCCCTGCAAGACTGCAGTTACAAAGCCTGCTCTAGATTTGGAGAAGATAGGCAGGTGGTAATGCTTGGTAAAGGTATGAACAGAAGTCCATGTTGCAGCCTCCAGGATGTCCCTGGTGTGGACCCCTCTGAGAAAAGCTGCAGAGGTGGAGGTTACCTTGGTGGAATGCGTCCTGACCCCCTTTGAGGGTGGTTTCCCCATGCTGTTTGTAGCAGAAATGGATGCAGTGTGCTATCCGTTTGGAGATTGTTTGTTTGGATATGGCCTTGCCCTCTGCCCCTGCTGCATAGCTGACTAGCAATTGGTCAGTTTTTCTAAAATATTTAGTCCTATCCAGATAGAAACTGAGCTGTCTGTGCACATCTAGAGGGTGCAGAATCATTTCCCCCTTGTTTTGTGGGTTAGGGAAAAAGGTGGACAAATGAATGGATTGGTTGAGAGCCACACTGGACACCGCTTTAGGCATGAAGGATGGGTTAGTCCTGAGGGAGACTCTGTCAGCATGGAAAATGATGAAGGGCTCTACAGCCATGAGTGCCTGTAGCTCTGAAACTCTTCTAGCTGAAGTGATGGCCAGAAGCAAAGCTGTTTTCCAAGAGAGGAATTTTAACTCTGATAAAGCTACAGGCTCAAAGTGGGGTAGGGTGAACTTTTCCAACACAAAGTTAACATCCCAAGCTGGAGTAGGAGCTCTTCTGGGTGGCCTTAAGTTGTTAGCCCCTCTTAGGAACTGTTTGATTAGAGAGTGTGAGAAGAGAGGTGGCTTTGTGCTGTAATGAGCAGAGATGGCAGAGGCATGAATTTTAATAGAAGAGAAGGATAGACCCCCTGTGTAGTAGGTCTGCTAGGTAATCCAGGATGAGAGGTAGGGAGGGCTGTGCTGATTTGGCTCCCTTATCCTGGATCCAGGTGCAAAACCTTTTCCACTTGTCAGCACAGGATTTTCTAGTGCTGGGGGTCTGGCCTCACGTATAACATCCAGGACTTGTTTGCCTAGGCTGGCAGCTGGAGGAGAGGTCCGGGAATAAGCCAGGCTGTCAGGTTCAGGGTCTGCAATTGTGAATGCATAAATTCTTCATTCTTCTGGGTCAGGAGTGTTGGGATCTGAGGTAGGTGCCATGGCGGCAGGGGTGAAAGGCTGCGCAGCAGTGGGTACCAGTGCTGACGTGGCCAGTCTGGAGAAATCAAGAGTGCCCTTGGTTTTTCCTCCCTTATTTTGAGCAGTACCCTCAAAATGAGTGGTAGAGGGGGAAATGCATAGATCGAGAGGTTTACCCATTGGAAGGATAGAGCATCCACTTTCCAGGCCTTGCTGTGAGATTCCCTGGTGCAGAATTTGCTGTGCTGATGATTGGAGTGGGAGGCAAAAAGGTCCACCTTTGGGGTTCCCCATTTCTGGGTTACAAGGTTGAAGGTTCTGTGGTCTAGCTGCCACTCATATGGGTCTAGCAGGTTTCTGCTTAAGTTGTCTGCCAGAGAGTTTAGCGAGCCTGGCAGGAATTGTGCTAGCAGGTGTACTTGCATTGCTGAGGCCATGTGCCAAAGGGTCATGGCGACCCTGCAGAGAGGATAAGAGTGAGTCCCTTCCTGCTTGTTGATATACCACATCACTGTGGTGTTGTCTGTTTTGATTACTAGAGGCCCCGGGGAGAGTAGGGGTCTGAACAACTAGCATCTCTTTTTGGTTGATGTGCAGATGTATTTGATTTGGGCTCCAATGGCCCTGAATGTACATGCCATCCAGGTGTGCACCCCAGGCATAGTGTGATGCATCTGTGGTGAGGGTCTGAGTGGTGTGGGGTTGTGAAAAGGGAAGTCCTTCGTTGTGGTTCCATGCTGCTGCCCACCAAAGAAAATCTTTCCTTAGACAGGTTATTATAGGTATGATAGTTTCCAGGTCTTGAGAGTGTTGACACCAAAGGCTTTTTAGGTGCCATTGTAGTTTCCTCATATGCAATCTGGCATATGGAATGAGTAGAATGCAGGCGGCCATGAACCATAGAGCTTGCAGGATTTTCCTTGCGGATAACTGGCTTCTGGTGGCTAGTTGAGAGAAGTGGTCTGTCAGGTAGGCTTGTTTTTCTGGAGTAAGGAATGCCATTTGGGATGCTGTGTCCAGGCTTGCTCCCAGGAATACAATTTTTTTGTGTGGGGACTAGTTTTGATTTCTTTTCATTGATAGTGTACCCCAGGGAGGTCAGTAGGTCCTTTACAAAGGTCAGGTACTGTAACAGATTTTCCTGACCATCTGCCTGAATCAGTCAATCGTCTAAGTAGGGGTAAATTTGAATATTTCTTTGTCTGCAAAAAGCAATGGCTGGAGCCAGGCATTTTGTGAAAACTCTGGGAGTAGTATATAAGCCAAAGGGAAGTGCAGAGAACTGAAAGTGCATAGATCCTGCCCTGAAACATAGATATTTCATGCAAGATTCCCTGATTGGGATGTGTAGGTAGCCTTCTTTTAGGTCTAGGGTGGCTAACCAAACATCCTTGGAAAGCATAGGAAGAAGCTGCTGGAGGGTGAGCATTTTTAATTTTGGTATCGCCAGAAAGGTGTTTATAATGGATAGATCAAGGATAGAGCACCAGGTGCCCTCTTTTCTGGGTACCAAGAATAGTCTGGAATAGAAACCTTGGTCTAGCTGGTCTCCAAGAACATGCTGTATTTCCCTCATAGAGAGCAGGGATTGGACTTGCTTTTTGGCGTCTGCCCACTGGTTTGGAGGAAGATCTGGGAACCCTTTTGGGGATGGCAGAGTGTGGAAATAAAATTTGCATGCCTGGGACACTATGTTGAGGACCCATCAGTCATTGGTACTGGAGGCCCAGTTGTTTGCATGGAATGAGTGTTTTCCTCCTAGGGGCACAAGCAGGTGGGCAGAGGTAAGGGGTGGAGGTGTAAAGTCATTGTGAGTTTTTACCATAAGGGAGTGGCTTAGCACTCCCTGTTTTTGAAGAGGAGGAACTCCATTGCTTAGATCTCTGCATTCCCTGGGACTGCTGTCTGGGGGGTTTGCTTCCCCTGGGTCTTGGCTGAGCTGGCCTGAAGTGGGCCGGAAAGGACCAGTGCTTGGAGGGGCAATGCCTACTGAACCTCGGAAGCTGCACTTGTAAAACGTCTTTAACTGTCTGCATAGATTTAGCTTTTTCTTCCATCTTTTTAAGACCTCTTCTGTCTTGGTGCCAAACAAATTGTATTTGTTCATGCGTCCAGTGATTTTGATTTGACATGGTCTGGAAAGGTCTGTCCCTTAAGCCAAGCATGCCTTCTAAGGACAGAACCAGTGACTGCTGCCCTGCAAGATGCTTATAGGGCGTCAAAGCCACATTGCAAGGTATGCTTAGTAACGTGGCTTGCAGAATGCATAAGCTCTTGTAATTCTTTATTTTCTGCACAAGCAGGAAAGGAAGATATTTTTTGTTTGAGGAGTTCCATGGTATGCCACTGATATTTCAGCATGTGGAACTGACAATTTAGTGCTCTAATAGCAAGAGTAGCAGAGGTGTATACATTTTTCCCCATCTGTCTAAAGTTCGGGAATCCCTGTCTGAGGGGGGTGGGATTCATAGCTGAGGTTGCTTTAATTCCTTTAGGTCCTTGGGAGATGACCTCTGGGTAAGCAGTAGAATTTTTGAAAAGGAATTTGTGAGAGTCAGGGACTCTGTAGTACCTGTCAGGTTTCTTGGGAGCAGGAGAAAGGGTGTCAGGAGTCAAACTGGATTCCATAAAAACATCATCCACAACTTCCAGGACAGGAGGAATGGCTAGAGGTTTGTGCTGTGGTAAATCTAAGAAATACGCTCAGTGTGTCCATCTTTGGAATATATCTGGTGGAGGACAGCCTTTATCGTACCAAACAGTGGAAGGTCATATTTTTTGGTTTGCGGTTGGTTGCAGGTATTGGTTCTTGCCAATACTCACTGGTCAAGTGTGGTTATAAATCTAAGAATTCCCTGAGTCTCTTTTTTGACTGAGGATAGTCCTGACATTCCCATTGGAAATGATCCCTTAAAGTATGTAGGGTTTCACCAAATGAAAAATCCTCAGGAGGAAAGGCAGAAGGAATAGATTCCTTTGCATCAGAATCCTCATAAGCAGAAAGGGGTTGCATGTCTTCATATTCAGAAACCTCAGAGTCATCAGACTCCTGTTCAGATAAAACTACTGGGGACAAGTCTCTTTTTCTTTTGGAAGGGGTACCTGGCTTCCCCTAATAAGCATAATAAGGTCTTCTGCCATTTTAAGGATTTGAGATTGAGGCATGGAAGCAGGTGCCTGAGCTTGGGTCATCAGTTTTTTAGGGGTATTTTTTACCCTGGGCCTTATAAACTCTGTAGTTTTAGAAGGAACTGAAGGCGCAAAAGAAGTTGTCGATTTGTGTCGAGTATCAGTAGTGTGAAGAAATTCCTCAGAAGCTGGTGCCTGCTCAGAGGCTCTGGACCCATCCAAGGTAGAGACATCCACAGGATCCTTAGTTGAAGAAGAGTCTCTCGGCATACCGGTCTCCGTACAGGTCTTGGTAGTGGCCAGTGAATCCACAGATGCGGGCATTAAGGGCTTCGAAAGCACCTCACTAAGGACCAGAGAACTGATGACTAGCTTAACGTAAGCGTCGTCTGTAGTTTTGAACCTGTGCGGTCTGTCTCTGTCTTTATCCTTACGCTTTTTCAGAAGATCGGTAGTCAGATGGCTTACCGAAGCCATATCGGAATACGAGGACTAAGAGTGAAAATATTTAGCTACAATAAAGGCTTGATGATGTATAGTTCTGGCGTTGAACAAAGCACAAAAGCGACAGAGAGGGACATTGTGGTCTGGGCCTAAACAGGTGACGCAGCAAGAATGGAAGTCTCGGTGTGGCATTTGCTTTCCACAGGTGGGACAATTGTTAACTTTTTCTGACATCGGTTAGAGCAAGAAAAAAGGATCCCCAATGGGGTACTTAGCTTTCGAAGACTTCAACTTCAATTCGGAAATGAAAACTCAGGTAGCGGCTGACCAGCACTCATGCAAACTGCTTCTGCTTCAGGCCCTTCTGCAAGAAAGACTGATGTAATGGCGTTGGCTGCCTGATTTTATACCACTGACGACCTGACATCAGTCTTAGAGAGATAGCAACTGACACAGAAATATTAAGCCTCTGGTATTTGGGCCGACTGAGGGCTACCCCTGGCAGGATAACCCAACTGTGATGACTGTAACAGTGAAACACGAAGAACATCAACAACATCAGATTACAGAAGATAGGTAATTATACAATTTTAGAAAGAAAGACTTTAAACTACATACAAAGTATAGACAACAATTATCATATCATAGCAACCTTTTTTACAAATACTGTAGCACCTTCTATTTTAATATAGAGGTGAAGGTAAAGGCATCTTGTAGAAAAAAAGAAATTATATTTAATTCAATTTAGGTACTTTGCCTAAAAACTGAGCTATACACTAGTACCCACTCACTATATATTTTTTTCACCTGGGAATGAGTTAGGGAGAAATAGTAGGTGGACTGGTCATTAGTAATTGATTATAGCTTTGGATAGAGGATTAATAATGGTAATATTCTGGGGGTCTGGTATTAAGGGAGCAAGGAAATATGGGGTTGGTAAGATTACTATCTTTTTAGTGAGGATTTAAAAGCATTAAGGGAATCTAACAAAGTAATAGATGCTGGTATCTGAATACTAAAATGTCCGAGTATTCCATTTTAGAGGATCATTGAGTTTGAGACTCTGGTAGGCAGTCATCATGAAGTCAGTAACCGAGACCATCATCATTCTCATCATCATCATCAACCCCCTTTTCCAATTTTCTACATGGGGTTGTGATGTCATGTTAACTGTCCCAATCTCTCTTGATTCAATGCCACACTCCTGCCTTCTTCAAAACTCATGCCTGACGAGCACAGATTTTCTCTAACACAGTCCATCCACCTATTTACTGGATGCTATAATTTCTTCTTGCCTTCTTCCTGTCTGTCCCAAATCTTTTTCACCAGATTGTCTTCTGCTTTTCTGCATATATGCCTGAACCACTGTAATCTGTTCTCTTTGACCTTTTCTGCAATTGGAGCTACTTTGGCTTCTGCTCTGATGTCCTCGTTTCTTCATCTTTCCCACAGTGTGCAACCTACAACCCATCTCAGGCACTTCATCTCTATCACCTCTAGCTTCCTTCAACTGCTCTGACTTTACTGCCTAAGTTTCTGTACCATACTGTAGTTCTGGTCGCACCACTGTTTTGTACACCTTACTTTCCAGATTATTTGGCATTCTTCTGTCATACACTAGCACTGACACTCTATGCCAGTTGGTTGCAGCCCCTCTGATTCTAGCGTTGACCTCTTCATTCAGACTTCTAGCTTTGACCTCTTCATTCAGACTTCACTTCTCCTCAACCACCCCTCCCAGATAATTGAGGTTATTAACTTGTTCCACTATCTTCCCTTCTATCTCTATTCTCAGTTTCTTCTGCTCTCCTCAATTTGCTGTCATTAGCACTGTCTTATCTGTACTCAGTTTCATCCCATGTGTCTTCAGTTTTGCACTCCATTCCCCTATCCTTTGCTGAAGTTCTTGCTCAGAGTCTGCCTGTATTGCGACTTCATCTGCATACGGCAACTTTGTTAAAAAAGTCTTCTCCTACCTTTTTGCTAATTTAGTCCATCAACCGTATGAAAAGCAGTGGGTTCAGAAGTGAACCCTGATGCATACCCACTCCCACTCTGAACCCCCTTTGTCAGACTGAACACTGTACTTGAGTCATTGAGTCCTTGTACATAACCAGAACTAATTCTAACAATGTTTCTGGGACTTTGAACCACAGCAGAAGTGTCCAAATCAGCGTCCTTGGGATCTTGTCATATGCTTTCTTCCAGTCTAGGAATGCCCAATTGGACTCTTTCCTTAGCTTTACCTTCTTCTCAGCTTGTAAACAAGACTATCAATATATAAATTGGTGATCTCCAGGAAGAAGTTAAGATTATTTAAATCATGTAGGTTCTTATCTTGTTTTGATACTTAAAAGCAGATTATTCAATATGGAAACTGTCTTTTAATGAAAACATCATTTTTAATTGCATGCACTATGTGGTATCTGTCAAGATGGTGACCTCATGTTCAGATTTACTGGAGTTAATTGTAGCCAATGCTATAAACTAACTAATCTTTTTAAAGGTAACAGCTTTAAATTCCCAGACTTGAAAGTATGAATCCCTCCCACCACTGCTAGGCTAAATATGCTATAATGCTGACTTACATAAGTTCAAGATCATTGTGTCTCAGAGTACTCTCTTTTTGCTGAGGCACGTCAGGTCATGGAATTAATATATGCAAGTAGCTGGATTGCAAAGGGATGTCACCCCCCCATGTTAATGACAACACGGGAGGTTTGTCTCCCTGTAAAAAGAACAAATTTAGAAGAGAACAGCAATTGTCTACATTCACTGTTCTGTTGTAGTTTTACATTTGTGTGTGTGTGTGTGTGTGTGTGTGTGTGTGTGTGTGTGTGTGTGTGTGTGTGTGTCTGACCAACCACCTACCTGGTTAACAAAAAATATAGCACACACACACACACACACATGCACAAGCATGCTCACTCAGGCACTCAAGAGTGCACGTGCACGCAGACACACACACACACACACACACACACACACACACACACACACACGCACACACACACACACACACACACACACACACACACACACACACACACACACACACATGTAACAGTTCCTTATTGTTAATAGTGTCGGTGGTGCAACAGATAGCACACTCACCTTTGGTGCAGAAGGCTGTGAGTGCTATTATCACTCCAGGCAGATTGATTGCTAACACTGTAGTGCAGCATAAGGGGGGTGCTATACTCCTGAGTGTGCTATCCTTTGGATGAGATATTAAACTGAGGCTCCATATGCCTGAGTTGGTGGTGGCTCAGGTGGATGTAAAAGATCCCATGGCACCTATCAAAAAGAGTTGAGGAAATCCTCTGATGGCCTGGCCACATTTCCCCAAGTAGTATAAATATTACCTTGGGTCTCTCCTGAAAAAAGGCTACTAGCCTAATTGTACTAATCCTATCAACAAAAGATAAAGAAATAAATAATTATATATGCTGTAATCAAAAAATAAATATATTTTTAATGCTGTAATCAAATCCCCTCTTTTCAATAATACATTTGATAGAGTAAAGTGAAAGATGTTTCAAGTGTGGTTTGCTGTGTTAGTTTTTTTTAATTGATTTTCATACTAAAATACTATTGTATAGTTTCTAGTCAGTGCAAAGTTTACTTGGATTATACAAAAGTAGAGTTACTATTGATGAGTAAACTGGGATTTTTTATAAGTATAGCTAACTTTAGCTTTTCTGTAAAAATTATAGGCATAATTCATTTCATGACAAATAAGTATCTTTGCCCAATAAATGACATATGAAAACATCTTGTGTTGCACTACTTATAGTATCTAAGTCAATGTAGATAGTTATCGTAGATAGTAGCTTCATAAAACAATGCAACATTTCTAGCATGTTGGTAATAGTTTAGCTTAATATATAGCTTTAATTAAGCCTAATGAATTTGCTGTTACTAAAGGAAGCATTACTTCTAGGAGCCATTTAGTTTATTTTTCAAGATAACTGGCTAGATTAAATACATCATTCAGCTTACTTACAACACTGTTCTTGTAGTCCTCTCCAAATGTGAATATTCATACTTTGTTTTCTGAATAAAGCAAAAAACAAAACAAAACATGATGTTCAACAACAATAGGGGATTCAATAATGTGGCCTGGGATTCTTATTCTTTAATTTTCACAACTTGCATCCTTTTCATTCTAGTGGGAAATGTATGCTTGATTTACTTTTTAGGTTTTTCCTGGATTTCAGTTTTGTCCTGCCTGGAGTTTGAATTTTCTGTTCATGTCTAGCTGGGATTCTTTTATGTACCCTGATTCAATAAACCTCTGAACTAATGCTATAAGAGTTAATTTCTTATTTAAAATTATTCTAGATTTTTTTCAAACACCTTTATTGAATTATCACTTCTGACATAGGCAAATTTACATTCATATAAAAGTAATCAAACCATATTGACATAACAAGCATTTTACTTCACATATATTGTTATATATCATATAACCTAAGCAATATTATATAAATTATTCAATTCCTGCATTTTTTAAATAAGAAACATCTTTATTAAACAATCATTTACTACATAGGCAATCATACATTTGTATAAATGAAAACAAACCACACCAACATAATCCTAGTTGCAAGCATTTTACATCACAGTCTATACTGACACACTCCCAGTTGCAAACATTATACATCATTTATAATATACCCAGTCTTTCTCACTCAGACATTACATAGCTCTTTTAAGTCCTGCCACCTTTTAAACCTCATTCCTCCCTTGAATGTATTGTTCCCACAAATTCCATTTTTTTCTATGTAGTTTGCGCCTACCCTTTTCTAAAGATCTGTGTTGCCTTTGATGGCCAAGCATCCCACCCATGTGTTGTATACATTGTGTCCATTATTTCTCAAATAGGCCCTGGTGCATGATAACTGTGAAATAGATTCAGCAGGAAGAAAAATGGGTAATTTTACATGAAAATTGGTGGAATCTGTGAGCAATTTACTGGAATTCTGTTGCTTTTCAAAAACTAGTGACAGAAAGAGAAATATGTTGATAATAATATTTAGAATATGCATCAAATGTTGTCTAAGGTGTTCAAGGACTGAACATGCATTTTATAGTTCAGTTATCCACAGAATTAATATCTTTTTGTCTCTAAATTTACCACTCTTTTTTACAAGTATCACCAAACACAGTACAACAGGAAACCTTTATGTTCCTAGGTTCATAGACAAGTACTTGGCTAGCTGCCCTTGCAGGCCATTTTAAGTCTAGCCAATTTCCCTTTTAGGGGTGAGATTCAAGCCCTGTACGTTATGTCTGTGAAGTAAACACCTTAATCATTATGCCAACTCTTGGCTACAATCAGTTATGAACAATAAATGATAAACTGAGGGCCTCTGTTCTTCACCCATATATACTGGTAATTACCAACTGTACATAGCCATTCTTGATATAGTTAGCAAAACACTAGACTAAGATTACTATGATGTTTATGAGACTGATTACACTTAAAGTACACAGTAAAACCCTGACTACTTAATTCTTAAGCAAATTAATAAAGGTTATATTTAGAACCATCAAAGCTTTTGCACTGTAATAAGCAAATATTAAAATATACAGCTTCAAGGGACACCCAACACTCATTCCAAAGATCAGCATTATATTAAAGTCAAATAGTACTAAAAACAGAAATGGTAGATCAAAACTTTATTTAAACACGTCCATTCTGGATAATTACATATTTTATATCAATGAATACATGGTTGAGAAATTAATGCAAAGATGAAAACATTTAAACATAATATAGTCATATATGAAAATATATTATTGGAATCTTTGCAACAATCTCACACAAAGTGGTGGGAGCAATTGGAGATTTTGGCCGAATTCCAGATAATGCAACTATATTTAAAGAACTGGAAGCTGACAACATCTCAAACCTACTTAGATTTCCACCTAATGTTTAGAAACCTTCCACCTGATGTTTAGAAACTTTTTTATGAAATACTTAATATTATTTAGTGTGATATATTTAAGTTGTCATTCTGCAGCCCTGCTCTATGTTTTGACTTCAGTAATGTCATTGCTATATTAAAATAAAAACTGGAGAAGAAAAATATATTGCAACATGGCATCTCTTATATCTTCCAAGCATGCTTACAAAAGAGTAACTAAACTACTGTGTATTATCAAATATTTATTATTCATTAATCTACAGGATACATTGAAAGACTTGCAGTAATAACCATTACATGTTTTTGTTAACATGCAATCATCATATCAAGGCTAGGCGTTGCCTGTAGATATAAATAAATAATCCAGTTCAGTAAGACATACATAGGTTTTTCAATGTTTTCAAATACTAACTTCCATGTACATATTTGCTATTAAATTTATTTTTAGTGACAACCTTAGTATATTTCTGTTTGAGTTGTCAGATGAATATATTCTAAAGGCTGCTGGCAAGGGAATTCCTTAAGTCTATTCTTGCGTTGTCATGTGATGGAATTTTTTGTAGGAATATTAATTGGCTGTATTCATTTTCAGCAGTTATCTAAAGTTTCAGCTTTGCTTATTATCTATTTTTGTTAAAGGCAGAATACATAGGAATATAGACCTTGATGCCAATAAAGGATCCTTAGAGCCACATAATATACTATTTTTCTACATTTTGGACAAATGCAGCTCCCACTTATTTAGCAATGTAATGTTTCCTCATCTCTCACAACTCTCTTGTATTTGGCCCATGCATTGTTGAATTATTGTGTTCAGGTTATAGCTGAAATGGTCCAAGGACCAGCCCCATTGCCTAGTAGTACAACTGAAATAAAATCAAATAAAATGTAATTACAGTTTTTGATTACCAACTTCCTAAGGTAGGCTTTCCCAAACATCATTAGCCTTCTTTATATTACACATGTGCATAGATATAGACAGATAGCTAGACAGATATCTAGATAGATAGATAGACAGATAGATAGATACTGTAGATAGATAGATAGATAGATAGATAGATAGATAGATAGATAGATAGATAGATAGATAGATAGAGACAGTAGAGAGATAGATAAATTAAGTATTCCAGTTGTTGAGGGAAAACTCATAGCAATCCTGTTTTTTTAGTTTGTCTCTTACCCAGAAATGATGAAATGTCAACATATGTTTATATTAATTGAGATATTAAGGGATGAAGCCCAAACATGATGCTGGGTCAGCAGTATGTTTTCCAAAGATAGCTACAGGGTGCAAACTCCAGAAAACATAGTTTTACTGAGTTTATAGTTAACCCTCAAAATTAAGAACCAGTTACACACACACACACACACACACACACACACACACACACACACACACACACACACACACACACACACTCAAGCTAAAGCAGTCTTCAGAACTTCTGACTACAATAGTACGCACCTATGAACCTATTAATAATCAGTGTTGAGGCGCAGACTGTTTACCAGTATGTGTCAGATGGTGGGTTAGCAGGGTCAGAGTAACTCATGGAGTGGGGGTAGTCTTTCTCAATAACATGCCCTAGCTCAGCTACAGCTGGAGTGCATGGTGGTGGTGGGGAATGACTGGGTACTGACATACCCTGCTGTAGTATCAGAGCTCCTCTTGCAGTACACTGATTATTTGCTAGATTGGCTGGGCCCCCTGTCACTGGGATGCTAGAGCATGATGTGGCCCATACCACTGACCACCAGGAACTCCACCTCTACTAGGTACCAATGAAATCCCTCTGGGTCAGTTGGCAACTGGCAAGCAGCCTGTATCACTCCCTATCCTGAGCCATTTGTCAGCAGTTTGCCTGATTGCGTTTATCTCATGTGTCTTTTCCTAGTGTGGTGACTGTGTGGATCTTCGTGTTCTTTTTGTCTGCCCTTGTTGACTACACTAATTCTCTTATTTCCTCCTTCTCCTATTTTGCTTTTACCCTTCCTATTATCCTCTCTCGCTCTCCCTCTAAAAATGATTAAGGGACCTACTCATGCAAAACCATTGTGCCCTTCCTTTCTTTTCCCACCTGCATTTTCTTTTATGTCTTTCTTCTGTGTAAACCATAAGATTTATTTATATCCTCTTTCTTACTTTCTTATACTTCTCCTTCCATGCCTTTTACAGAACAATGGACAAGGTGCCCAGCCAGCTGGGTAGTAGATAACAAGTCTATAACAGATGGTATATGACATTGGTATACGGTATTTAGTGACAGTCAGTTGTAGAAGGTGTTGACTTGCACTACCTTTTCTGGGCTAGGCATGCATTATTGTAGACTAGCATGAGGCCACCATCTTGTCTTACTATATAACTCTTTACCTGCACCGCTCAGCAGAAGTTACATCTTTTCCATCCTACACCATATACTGCGGCGATACCTTTAAGCTTAACTTGAAGCATAGCCGTTCTCTACATTCATCCCTCTGCTGAGTTTGGTTTTCAGCAGCATTGTTTTTCTAAGCCCAAAAGTGGCTTTTTAACTTTGCCTCCCACATGGAGACTCTAAATGGGTGTTAGTACCTACTCTGCTGCCTAGCAGCTCACTACGTACCTCCCTTCAGCAGAGCATTTCTCACTTAAAGTGGCTAAATTGGGTCAATATAGTGCTAGTGTACTTTAAGATCTAACTAACGCTGGGATAAAAACAGCGGTTTCCTTGCAATTGTCGACACTATGTACATTTTAGTGATCTCCTGCCCTGTAGAGTCCTAGGAGCTCTAAATGCTATATAGGCTAACCAGAATTATAGAGGTTATTCCTTTGTGTTTAGTTCCCCACATTTTACTCTATTAAGTGCTCCTCTAGCACAACGATGTTGCAGGAGCCTCATTGCACATAAGCATTTCTTGGTTAATTGCCCCTGGGGTCTGTTGTGTTGCATTAGGCTATGTGTACTTCAGGTAATGAGTTTTTAGCTTTTTTCTGGTAACTGGCAATAACCACTAGTAGCCTTTCTGGTTCTTTAACTCTGTAGAGTACTAGGAGCTACATTGCTGAAAATAGTACAACTGGGTATCAGTCCCTGTAGTCTGCTATATTAAACCCCTAGGCTAGCTGTGTAGCCGCTCTGGGAACTGCTAGTCACAATTTATCTATTTTGCACTACATTCAGGGCTTTAATAGCATATCCCAAGGCATTGATAGCAGTCCTACTGACCCTCCACTCAGTGCCCTAACACAACATTGACTCACAGAATTAGATTTTAAGGTGTTTACAAGTGCTGCTCCATAGTAGGAGTGAACGTTTATTGCTAACTTTATTTTTACTACTTCTGCTTAGAGGAAGAGACCTCTTGTTTTACAATTGTTTTTCTATTGCTGCTACCAAGAAAATGGAAATGTGTTGTTACTACCTTTATACATTGTCTCAGTGAATGTTTTGTGCAACTTGACCATACTTGCCTTCTCCTCTACTTTGTCTTTCTTGCTCCCTTAAGTTATCCTGCTCTTCTTGTGCTTCCAACACTAGTCTCTAGGAATCTAAGAACCCTCTCCGAATACCAGCGGGCTCACCTGTCAGCCTTAAACTCCCTGCACCCTCTCTCAAGGAAACAAGAAAAGTATGTTTGCTGTCTAATTACTGCCAGTTATACTCTCTACCATTGTACTGTTGCTATAGGTGCCAAAGCACATTTTGAGCCAGGACAGCCAGCAACCTCTACCCCCCCCCCCCACTTTAGTACCTTAACACTCACTCCACCCTCTACCGTCTATAAGTAACTCTCCATCCTAGCTCTCACTTTTTCTCAGTCTTTAATACAGCTACCTCCCTCACATAAAATCCTCCAAAGCTAGTTACGAAAACAAAGACAACCACAAAGCATTCTATAGCTATGTCAAGAATCTCAATGGCAACACTCAGATGTGCTCTGAGTTACAGCACAATGGTACTAAATATACAGACCCAACTGATATTGCCAACATCCTCGCAGATAGGTTCAGTACTAACTTTACCCCCCTCTCACCCTCTAAAGAGCCCATCTCTATACCGGAAGAATGCAAAGTTCCTGTAATCACGGCTGCACAAGTAAAAAACACACTTTCCAAAGCCAAGAACACAGCATCCGTTGGACAAGACAATATCCCAGGCTGCGTTCTACATGAACTACAGAATGAACTGGCACCCCACCTAAGTACCATGTTCGATCATAGCCTCACCTCAGCCTTTGTACCCACTGAATGGCGCACAGCGACGGTTATCCCACTCCACAAGGGGGGAGCCACCACGGACCCCGGGAACTACTGCCCCATTAGCCTGATGAGCCTGGCCTGCAAGACCATGGGACATATCATCATGGAACTTATAAAAAAAGACATTGGTAATCTCCAAACTCTGGACCCCACCCAGTTCAGGTTTGTAAAAGGCAGATCATGTCTCCTAAACCTGATAGACTTCTTTGAAGCAGTCACCAAAGCTGCAGACGAGGATAAGGTGGTTCACACAGCCTATCTAGATCTTGCCAAGGCTTTCGACACCATCCCCCACTCTGGAATTATAGATAAACTCACTAAACTAGGTATAAATCCCTATGTCACAAGATGGGTTGCCAACTGGCTCACTGACAGAAGTCCACACTATGAAAGTAGCAGACTCCAAATCCGACTTCGGACCAGTGACAAGTGGAGTACCACAGGGTTCAGTCCTGGGTCCTCTCCTGTTTGGTATCTACTTCTCTGAAGTACAGGCTAACACAGAAGGTCTTTGGCTAATGAAGTTCACAGATGACTGCAAACTAGGAGCCATAACCAAAACTCCTAACAATGTGGACATCCTACAAAAGGGCCTCACTGAGACAGATGCCTGGTGTCAAAGCCATGGCCTCAAGCACAATGCCAAAAAGTGCATTGTCATCCCCTTTGGTAAAAACTCTGTACCCATGAACTACAACATAGGCGGTAGTATACTTAACACTGAAAGTGTGATAAGAGACCTTGGGACACAGGTGGACAGTAGTCTCTCCTTTGATAATCACCACAGTAGTCAGGAAATCCTTCTACGTGGCCCACCTCATCACAAAAGGTTTTTCATCCAGAAAAAAAGAGGTCATTGTTCCCCTCTACTCATCACTCATTAGACCCATTATAGAGTACAATGCCCCTTTTGTTATGTACCTCACAAGACATCTACAACTGGAAAGGCAGCAGAAATACCTCACAAAGAGGATTACCAGCCTCAAACAGATGCCCTATGCAGACTGTCTCAAAAAACTCCAGCTTTACTCCGTCGCATATCACCTACTCAGAGGTGATCTCTGCCTAACATACAAAGCTATGTCAAACCCAAAGCTGTTGGACATGCTCCACTTAAAGAAATCCCAATCCCTCCGACCTACACAATCTAGGGACCTAAACCTTATCATCACAATAAACAGGACATGCCGGAGGGATAGATTCCCGTCCCGGAGAATTCCCATACTCTGGAATAAACTACCTGTCTATATCAAACAAAGCTCCTCATTAGCACTCTTCAAGAAAAATCTTGATGATTGGATGGGAAATAGGAAATTCATCCCGGGGATCACTTCTGTGGCTCTGCTCGACAGTGGCACAGGAAAATAATTTTCTTGGGTGGCAAAAGCCAGGGTACCTTTTTGGCTGGGCTTGTATAGGCCCCAGGGGCCGATAGCCTAGTACCTACTTATGAACCTATATCTACCTGCAATGCAGACTTGTCCACTAGGTGGCACCCTTCTCCTAATCTCATCTCATGCTTATCCTCCTGTTTCTTTATTACTTACCTTATTTTCTGCAGTCCCAGACCTGCTTTTTAGCTCCTCACACTTCACCCTATACTATACTATCTACTTCTACCATTTCTAGGTTCTCTCATCACTGTTGTTACCCACTTCTGACTTACCTTCTGTAGCCAGTACTGCTGATTGTCTCTTCTCTAGCTGCTTCTTTACCTGTTTGTACCCACTCTGTTCTCCCTATGGGCTCACTCCACTCCCCTCCTTACCCCCAATTCCCACCCAACCCCAGGGGACCTACACTTATACTTACTAGCCACACCCCTTCCTCCTCCCAGTACTCTGAGCAAACTTTTTTATTTGCTCATCTACGTCCACTCCAACCTGCTCAAACCACTCTCCTTCATCTCCTACCACACCCCTCCCCTCCCCTCATCCACGCCTACTATACTTCCATACCTACAAGTAGCACAACTATCTTATCCATTTAAATGGATAAATTATACACCACTCCGCATTTCCAACTACTTCTCATACTTATACTACTTCCACCTTTCACTTTTGCCTACATAATCTCCTCCTATGAAGCCCCATTAGGTCCATACTTTCACCACCCTAATAAACAAACCAGCTGTCCGTCTCTACCCATCCTCGTTAAAGGAGTACAACAGGTTTCTCTAATGTATTCCTCAACTTCACGGCCCTTTTCCTTCCTATTTAAATTGTCCTCTGTAAAGCAACAACAATAAAGCATTTACAATTTTTATAATTCCCCTTACTTCCGTAACAGAAGCCTACCTTCTCATACTGTGATGGTTTCACTTACAAAATGATTCTCTCATGTTTGAATAAAGCTTGCTGGAGTCGTCCAATTACTGACATCATCAAGGCCAGGCAGTGCAGGTACTTTTTTTTTTTTTTTTAATCAGTTCCCTCCCCTAAAGTGACATCACCACAGCCGTCATCTGATTCTAACTAAAATAATAAGACCCATTCTGTGATGTCATGGCTCCCTTGTCCTTCCCCCAGCCTGAGTGCTGTTCATTTTATTCAGTAGTAGTGTAGTAACACCGATGTTTGGAAACACAGAAATTTGGTATGCATACTTATACATTCTGCATGGCAAATGATGCTTAAGTGGTGTATCGCTTGCATACTTCTCTGTTGTATTTGCACCAGATACTGCTAGTGTGCAGTGCGGGAATAGAAAGATTAAAACATTACCCTGGTATCAGAGGTGGCAGTGCAACATATTCATAGTGGCTTAACATGAGAGTAGCTCTAAGCAAGCACCATGTGAAACCTGAACAAGCACCTAGAATTATTCAGTGCAGCTTCCACACCTTAAGTCTGAAAGTGAATTCACATACTCACATGAACAGGAGTAGCTGCATATTGATGGCTAAAGGTGTATGGGCATGTCGGGTGGTTACTATACTGCAAACGTGGTATGTAATGATGGAGATATTTGGAAGGCATGAGCAAACACACCAGTATATTAGAGCCATAGCACCAATTAAACTGGAGGCTGGCAAATAGATTTAGTAAGGAATTTTGTACATGCACAAATATTTCAACAGTGATTCTTTGTAGTGGCATCCATTATCTGATTCAAGGTAAGTTAATCTTGATGTCCTTTATTTAAAAAAAAATCAATAAAAAATGTACTTTGTTATAAGTGACTTCTGGACACAAGAAAAAGGAAGGGAGAAATATAGCAATGTGGTTTGTATGTACAAAGACAAATCCAGGGACACTGCAAAAGGTTTTTTTTTGCAAACCAACCAGTGGAGTAAAACATATGAAGGCAAACACTGCACACCAACACACTTTGCACATGTAAATCTCAATTTTTAACAAGGTGAAAGCATGAAGTGATACCTTAACACTTAAATTAATAAAGATCTAAACTGGTTAATAGTATAAATGTTTTATTCTTTAGCTCCTTGGTGCAAGACCTCACTGGATGTGATTGCAGTCAAGTAAGGCTATGACTATAGTGCAGCAAAAAATGTCCCCTCTAACAAAGGAAATGCTAGAGCAAAGATTAAATTACATGAGTCAAGCACCCTGCTGAGATCTGCCAATCAATGGAATTACCAGGTCAAATTACCCTCAGGACTTTGACAGCTAGGGAAGCTAAGTGTTATGGGGGAGGGGAGAAGTAAATGGACTGGAATTCATTGTCTAACAAATTAGTGCTATTTAAACTAAATTAGAAAAAAAGGCAGCAGTAAACAGCACTTTGAGTGTATTCTGTGGCATTTGCACTGTTTCTGTTTTAAGTAGTCAGCCAGCAGCAGGGAATGTTACTTATACTGTTCTATTTTACTCAGTACTTTGTACGCATGCAACATCTATGAAATGACAGGAACTTTAGGCAAACAAAGGCCTGCATGATGTAATATTTTTGAGCCAAACAATGATTTCTGGGATACTGGATGGCAACCTGATTTATCCAAACCACGTCAATATGCCAGCCTCCAGGTGGTCAGAGTCTGGAATTACATATAAAAATATTTAAAATCCTGTAAATAATCCCAGAGTGCTGTTAATGTGTAGGAAACATCATGCCATGATGTTTTAAATATGTTTTTTGAGTCTGTGGGTGCGGTACTCCTTTAACCATGCTAACATAACGACAACTCCCAGCTATCTAGTAGCAAAATATCATAGAGTACTCCACATTAGATATAACAACTTCAATCCCAGGAGATCTCTATCCATAAATAGCAGACTCCCAAATCCAAACTATCTCAAACAACTCAACTCATTAAAAGATGGAGACATTCACCCAAACCCAGGCCCAACAACAACTCCAATCTCTCTCCCCAACCCCAACCAATCCACTAATTATTCCATTACTAAACAATCTAATTCACTCCTTGTAGCTCATCTTACTATTCGAAGCATTAACAATACAATTGCTCAACTCCATGCCCTCTTAGAAGTCTACTCCTTTGACATTCTTTGTTTAACAGAAACATGGCTAAAACCTGCAACCAAAGACAATGAAATCATCCCACCAGGGTACAATATCCTGAGACTCGACTGTGTAGCCAAAAAGGGTGGGGAGTTACTATTCTAGCTAAATCAGGATTACAATTAGCCACTTATGACTCTAAACCACCACTTAATAACAATGCAGAAATTCTCATATCCAAACCTCAACTTAACAATGTCAAAGCCATCTATATTATTTGTATCTATCTATCCCCGGTAATAACAATATCACCATAGAAAATATCCTTTGCTGGCTATCTCAATACCTGCCCCAAGAAACTATAATCCTTGGCGATATAAATATTGATTGGAATTGTTGTAGCAGAAGCCACCATACCACCCACATCAACCTTTATGGTTCCTCCCAAACCATCACCTCCCCCACCAGGATAAACAAACAAAACTAGAAAGAAAGCACATTAGACTGGATTCTGATAAATAACCACCCTCAAATATATGAATCTGGAACCCTTCCTGATGACATAAGTGACCACTCACTTACCTACATCCTCAGGCATAAATCCTATGCTCCCATTCTTACCACTGTCAGGAATATCAGATCCAGAAAGAACTTTAACCCTGATCTCTTCCAAAAGGAACTTAGAGCATGCAATTGGTCTCCCTTAAAATACCTCCCTGTTGAAGAAGCGGTTCAATACTTTAATTCGAACTTCTTAGCCATTCTTGATCACCATGCCCCAACCAGTACAATTAGAATCAAGACCAAATCTGCCCCATGGCTTTCTAAAGAAACCAAACATAAAATCAATATAAGAAATAAATACTGGGCCAAATGGAGAATGACTAAAAATTATGTAGACCAACAAAATTTCAGACAGCTAAGAAATAACACTAAGAAAGCTATACTATCTGATAAAAGAAACTACTACCTTCAATTTCAGAAGGCTAACCATAATAACCCACAAAAATTCTGGGCATGCATCAACCAATTACTACATCCAGGTCAATCCAGTACACCAAACCCACAAAACACTAACCATGAAAATCCCATGCATAATGTCAGTGCCTTCAATACCTTTTTCACTGATGCTATCCAAACACTAGCCAGTCATTTATCACCTAATAGGTTTACTTTACCTGCCTATAACAAAACCACACCCCCTCCATTTCTTTTCCAACCAGTCCCAACAACCCATATTATTGCCCTAATCCAAAAATTGAAACCATGCTCTCCTTCAGCAGACCAACTACCTGCTGAATACCTACAGAAATCTGCCAAATCGATTGCCTACCCCATCACCATTCTTATCAATAGAACTATTAGTGAAGGTCATATCCCTAGCATCTGGAAAGTCTCCCATATTATCCCCCTTCACAAAGGTGGAAACTCCACCGAATTCTCCAACTATCATCCCATAGCTCTTCTTTCTCCTTTGGCAAAGATCATGGAGAAATACATCCACAGGCAATTGCTAGACCACCTAATGCATAATAACTTGCTTTCTAGCTGTCAACATGGTTTCAGACCTTCCTGTAGCACTACCACTGCCCTCCTTTCCTTTACAGATTGTATTAATAAAAACTATAATTGCAATTTGCTTTCTTCACCACTGTTTATCGATCTGTCCAAAGCATTTGATATGGTAAATCATCAAATTCTGATAGATATCCTCAAATCCCTGTCCTTAGATGCACTATCAAATGGTTCCAATCCTACTTAGATAAACGACAACAGGCTGTGCTTTGGCACAACACTCTATCTACCCACCTACCAGTTAACCTCGGTGTACTTCAGGGGTCCATATTAGGACCTCTCATTTTCTCCATATTCATTAACAACCTTCATCAAGCAATTCCCCAAGCTACTTGCATACAATATGCAGATGATGCCACACTTGTATGCAACGCTACAACCACCTCTGAACTTCACTTCCTTACCCAAAAAGTATTTAACACTGTTGAACAATGGTTCACTCTCCGTTGCCTTCTCTTAAACCCCCAAAAAACCAAACTCCTCCTTTTCAATCCTAATCTTAAGTCCTCCCCATAGATTTTTTTGTTTCATCCACTAATGGTACCATTATATCACCCAACCTAACTACCAAGCTACTTGGTATCACTATTGATAACAACCTTACCTTTGACATGCACATCAACAACACTATTAAATCTGTCAACAAGAAACTTGTCTCTCTGTACAGAATTAAACCCTTCCTGTCACCTACAGCTAGAACTACTATTGCACATACTCATCTAATCTCTACACTCCTCTATGCCTCAACCATTTTCATGAATCTATCTAAGAACAACCTCAATAAACTGGAAATCTCCTACAATAACATAGCCAGATTTGCTACTGGTAACCCATTTAGAACTCACCATTGCTTTAATTTAAAGCAGCTTGAATGGTTGGAACTACAGAATCTGCTCAAATTCCACCAACTAATCATTGCCCATAAGTCTCTTTACCAACTTTCCAATACTCCTACTCTATCCACCATCATCACTCCCTATAATAATCTGAAGTCCTTATGTTCATCTCAGAAACTTCTAGTTAACATATCTAAATATAGCAACAGGGCTAGGGATTCTCTCTTCTCCAATACTGTGGGAAAAGTCTGGAATCTCCTACAGAGCAACCTTTCCTCACTTTCCTCTTTATCACTCTTCAAAAATAGTCTGAAACTTTTCCTCAGAACACACTGGTTATGCCCGTGTACTAACCCTGACTAGTTATAACACACTGGTTATGCCCCTGTACTAACCCTGACTATCTATCTGCTCTACCCTAATATGCTCTGCCTTCCCTTTTCTTTTCATTAAACTCTTCCATCTTCCTTTCTAACAATATTTACCTTTTACACTCTGTATTTCATTATTTCCTTCCCTCTTTTACTTATTTGTTAAAAGACTCATTATTACTATTACTGAACATTAAGCTGCCTCTTTTATTGTGTACTGTACTTGGATATGACATCAGCCTGTATGCCTCCTTTTTTTCATTAAGTTATGTACTGTACTTGTATATTGAGTCAGCCTGTTAAGTAATGTACCTACATGTTATTTTGAACCTGAAGTTGACATTGTATTGACGTCCGTCCTCTTCAAATTATTTCTGTATTAACTTGATTTGTCAGTGTATATACTACTGTAATTTTTTTATATTGTTTGCTATTTTTATTTTATCTGTGTGCCAGTGAGATTATCTCCCCGGGTCTCTACTGAAAATGGACATATATCCAGTTAGACTAAACCAGTCAACAAATGTAAAATAAAATAAATACTTGACTTATGGTGTAGCTGGTTGTCTTATTGTGTGCACTGTTCCTACTAAGTAATTCAAGTTTACTTCACACAATGGTGTAATATCATTCCAAAGTCCAAGGCTTATGCCATCCTGCAGTGCATCTCTATGACTCTTGGCCTGTGATTTATACTTAAGTTCTGCTATCCAAGAAACTACCATAGCTTAATTTTGAAACTTGGAGACCTCATAAAGGACCCTGGTACTGAAGTGCTGCATATGTTTTTTTTTCTTTTTTGTTCTTATTTTTAGATAATTGTTTTCCTCTAGTATTAGAATATAACACATACACTAGTATTTATAGTTTATGCCGTGGTGGTACGGCGGTACCATTGTTACCTCACAGCAAGAGGTTCTCCCGTTTGATTCTCAGCGTGGCTTGGGAGTGCCATCTATGTGGAGTCTGCATGTCCTCCCCACGGTTGGGTGGTGTTAGAAAGACATGTGTACGTAAATGGGTCTGTCTTCGTTGAAGGTTGGGCGTGGAGCTGGCACCTCGGCATTTCGTAAAAATCTACTGCTAATCATTAGCAGACCAGAGTTCCGCTGTGGCAACCCCTTACCGGGAAAAAGCCGAAAGACAAACAACAACTGGTATTTATAGTTTGCTTTATGGCTACATTAAGTTATATCAAAGGGGAATTTTAATATATCAGAAGTAAAAGTAGAATTGATATTACTCAGTTGATTTCTGTCTTTTTTATGTATTTTATATCTAGACGATGGTACACAATATAATTCTTTGAAACAAGCAGGATGTTAACAAATACACACAATTTAATACCACTGTTAGATTTGCTATTACATGACTGTAGTACTCTCTTTTGAAAGACCCAAAATGTGTGCTGGATAAATTCACAAGTTGTTTTGACACATGGTTTCCAGTTCACTGAGTAGGAAATCTACAGATAGTGCACTTTTCCAGAATCATCAGGAAATGGAGTTTACAGTGTGTGCTCTTTCTTAAGTGAAACATTTTGTTGTGTCAGGTTGCCCTAGACAGAAACAGACTCTGTGAAACCTTAGGCTTGATAAGATATTGGTTAGAGAAAACATATCTTGCCATGAAAATTTATCATGTCCAGTTCTTGGAGCTCAAGATTGTTTCACATGCTTCATACGCAAGCTGTACAGTACAGAAGAAAGAATATAAGACCTGTGGGTAAAAAAAAAAAAGTTCAGAGGATTAATTCTGCCAGTTCAGTTCACAGATGACTTGCTTTATGCTACTTTAATAAATTAATCTATGCTTCAGCTTATTGTAGTACGAACTGCTTGGTAATATTCTTCACATAGGTTCATTTTACAAATAAATACTATTAACCAACAAAGGAAATATGTCTGACTGACTTTTATTCTGAAACTGGGAGAGATCATACACTGTAGCACTGTAGTCAGACAGATAAGATGTCTAGTTTATGAAGCCAAGCGAAGTGCTAAAAATCATCATGTTAGACAATACATTCTGATCCGCTTAAGCTTATTAAAACTGCAAATGTTACTGTGAAAAAAGTGATACTGCTTTTTTGTACTTTTCCAGACATTATACAAGAAGAACCAGATTGCAACATAAATAATTCAGAATCAATTTTTTTTTGCAATAAGTTATGCTAAACTGACTCCCAGCCACTGTTTTATTAAAGAACTCAATGATTAAAAGTACTAATGAACAAAGGAGGGATGACCATGTCACATAATAGGAAGAATGTACCAAGAAGTCTGTCAAGTACCCTTGCATCAAGGGAGGAGAGGAGGCCTGGAAAGCTGAATAATTGTAACAGCAACTCAGGAAAGGACTCGAGGACATTAGGGTACTTTTCCATTACCTCAGCAGTGATGTGGGACACTATAGAGTAAGGCTTACTCTGTTACATTTCTTGATCATGCAAGTGCCGTGCTTGACAAGTTACATATAAGAATTATGAAACTATCAGTAAAAAAAATTGAAGTAAAGAATGTACTTATTTTTAATAAAATATATTACAGTTTATTGTTTTTTTTTTCATTTTTTAAATATGTTAGTAGTTAGTACTAATGACATAATACCAGGGGCAATGAATATTTGTTTAGGCTTTGTATATGTATTTAATGAAGTATGTAGTCATAAACAAGTTTGACTTTATAAGGAATATCTTACATTTAGGAGAAACAAGGCTATATCTGTGGACCAAAATCATAATGCTATGCTTAAATCATAGCAGTTGAGTGGGATACTGTAAACAATATCAACTGAACTGCTCAGAGCCACATAACATGCAAATGAGGAGTGAGAGACCCAAACCAATGTCTAGACAATATAATCTATGCAAAAATAAATAAATAAAATAAAAAATTAATAAACTATTGCCAAGATCATTGTATGTAGTGTAATTACTTAGACTTTCTTTTTATGATTTTTTTTACTATTGTTGTTCTTACTTGTGGATAAATGCAGTTTGGGCACAGACTAATTTGTCCAGAGAAACTGCAGTAGGGAGGGGGTGGGGAAATGGCTGGATTTCATGAAATCAGGCAATGGGGTAGGGAGTTAGGTTGGGTGATGGGAAGATAAGGGTTAACTGACTGAAGGGAAGGATGGTGTACGCAGGAAGTGAAGTAAGGAGTAGGGAGGAGTTAGTTGTTTTATATAGTAACTGATAGTTGGGGGATCAGATTCTGGCATGGGTGTGCTGATCCTGCCCTCCCTGCCCTCTGTTTATGTCATGCCCAGAAGGTCATTATAAGCCTAGCCATGTGTACCCAATATAATACTACAAAAACCCAATGTAAAGAATCTTGCCTAAACTTGAGATCTTAGTTAGCAATGACTGCTCATATCTAGGAGGGTCATAGGTGAAATCCCCAGCAAGAATTTACAGTTTCCCATCCAGTCATCCAGGCTATGATTAAACAGGGTCATTTGTATAGGGACTCTGTTTGATGTGAATTGGTAGCCTATTTCAGAGAAGTGGCAACCTCTGAGAGACATATCTGTCTCTCCAACTGGTCCTATTTATGTCGCAGGCCAGGTTAAGGTCCCTGGAGTGGGTGCCCCTTGTCCCATTTGACTTGTAGATGTGCAGTATTTCCATTAGGTTTGGATCCAAGATTGCTCTGTAGGCCAGGAACAAGTCTCCTCAAAGTAGTCTGTACGCTACTGAGTACAGTGACAGTGACTTCAGTCTGTCAATGTCTGATGTACTGAAGACCTGGAATTTTCTTGGTTAGAAATCTCTGAGGTCTCTCAAGTTGCTGCAGGTACCTGGTAAAGTACATACCAAAGGGAGCATTGTATTCAATTACTGGCCTGATGAAGGTCGAGTATAGGGGAGTTATGACCTCATTCACTCTTGAGGTAATGCCTTTGCTAATGAAGTGTGCAACATAGAATGCCTTCCTTACCACAGTAGACAGATGGTGGTCAAAATTTAGGCTATAGTTAACTTGCATTCCCAAGTCTCTCACTACTGAGTTGTTACTTAGAGTATTATTATTTATATAATAGTCTGCAGGGATATCGTTTTTACAGAAGGGGGTAACAATGCATTTTTTAGCATTGAATTTGAGTCCATGGCTTTGACACCAGTCATTGGTTTGTGTAAGTCCCTCTGGAAGCATACTGACATCATTTGAGGATTCAGTAATTGCACCCATTTTGCAGTCGTCAGCAAACTTAGTCAGCCACAGCATCTATGTTTTGGCCTGAACGTCTGAGAAGTATATTCCAAACAATATGAACCTATGAACCTGGGATGCCATCCAGTCCCATACAGCCTGTGTTTTTGGCCTTAGAGAGAGCATTAATGACTTGTTCTCTGCAAGGTAGGGGAGATATAGAGCTTTGTGGAATGTTAGAAGGGGACAGGGGGTGAAATTTTTGCCAAACCTATCAGCTAATAGGTTAGCTATTTTCTTAGGATCAGTGTGTGTGATACCATCCACAGCTAGTTCAGAACACATCTGGGTCCTACTTTTTAGGTCACAGATAAAGCTGAAGAATGCCTTATGGTTATTTTCAGCTATAGTTGCTATTTTTTTTGAAGTTGCCCTTGGAAGATTTTACAATTTGTCTTATTTGTTTATTCAAGCATAGGAGGGTATTCTTCCAGTTCTGGGACCTCTCTTTTTTATTCTTAGACAGCAACTTCTTCCTCTTGTTGTATAACTAGATGTCCACCAGAGAGGCTTGTTTTCTCTAGAGGATCTTGTTTTAATCCTATCAAGTACAGCTGTGTCAATACATTTGTGTAAGTGTTTGTACAGGGCATTTGTGTATAGCTTAGTATAATTGTCAATGCCGTCTGTGGGAACAGGAGCTTGGAAGTTATTTATGCCATCTCTTAGGATGATATAATTAGCTTTGGTGAAATTGTTTAGCTTGATTTCACCTCAGAGGGGTTCAGGTGTTATAGATACTTCAAATGTGACTGATTTGTGATTAGATTTAACCAGTGAGGGTCCTATACTTGTGGTGGTGCAATGGTCACCCATGTTGGAGAAGACCAGGTTCAGAATATTTGAGCCCCTTGTGGGGTTGCATACTATTTGTTCCAGGTCATTAGTGTTAACAAAGTCCAGGAACCTTTGTGTGAGCATGTTGGTACTCTTGTAGGTTTCCCAGTCAATGAAGGGATAGTTAAAATTGGCCATGACTAGAGTGTTTGGTTGTAATTTGATTGACTAAAGTAGGTCCAAATAAGCAGCGTGGGTATCTGTTTGAAGGAGTCCTATAGCTAACAATGCCTTGAAGGGGGGCCTTACTCACAGTTAGTTGAACTTGGAGTAACTCCATAGAGTTTTCCTGTCTAACCAGTCTAGAGGTGTATTTATCTTTGATAAAGAGATAAAGATATATACTCCTGCTCCTTTGGTTCTAGCAATATCATTTTGCAGTCTAAAAGTGTGGAAGGCATTGTAGCCTTGCAAGGCTGGGGTACTGTTTGCGGCCCTGAACCAAATTTCTGTGACTGCACAGACGTCAACATCCTCCAGGGAGAGGAATGCTTCCAGAAAGGGCAGTTTCTGATTTAAACTCCTAGCGTTTAGCAACATAACCCTTAATTTTTTGTGAGTGATATTTTCACATCAGAAATTTTGTTCTTGAGACTTTGCCTAAAAAAGGCTCTATTGGTGAGGCAAGTACTTTAGCCATTAACTGAAAGCCTAGAGGTGATAGCTGGCAAAGCAGTGTGGTCTACGAACCATGTCATCCCAGGCTGATAGGAATTGGATCCCCTTAGAATGACACCAGAAAGTAAGCTAATTGTTGAAGTCATTCATTTTTTTGATTATATTGTGGTATCATCCTAGGTGAGGGTAGAATGCTGCTCAAAGCTAGGGACAAACCTTCCTGGAGCACATATTCAGAGAGCTCAATCGTGTCTCTCTTCATATAGTCCAGTGAGGTATGTCTGAAGTAATTCACACCAACATGCACTATGAAGGAGTCATAACGGTACTTCTTGATGAAATACTTGAGTGCATGTTTGATCTGATGGATCCTGGTACCCAACGGACAGCTGACTGTAACCTTCTCCTTGTCCAGCCTGGTGAGTAGGACAGTTTACTATCATTTGTGTGAATGACATTCTGTCGGCAATTATGCTATCGAATATCAGAATGTCGTTCGCAAAATGAAAAGTGTATTGGGTAGTCGAACACACATGTGAATGCAGTAGTGCATTCGCATAAGTGTGTTTGACTATATGTACAAGATCGCAGTATAGTGGGGATTGGAAACTCATGCATGTCCTCACTGTAGTGCAGTCTTGGAGTTGGAATATATTAGTACCAGGGGGTGTGGGGGTGCAGCTTGCCCTCCTGCAAAAAACGTGAAATGTCATATAGGAGTTTGATTTACATCAGCTCCTATACAGCCATCACATCACATTTTTGCCGACAATGTCAACTCAAATGTGTTGATCATTTGGGGTGACATTGTGTATGCTCGAAATGTTTGATTTTGGTGTAACTTTTTGTTATTTCAAACGTTTCAACATTCAAAACATTTAAAATGTTTTGCCATTTGAAATAATGATAGTAAACCAAGTAGGACATCTATGTGCCTCACAAGGAAGTCACCTATGACTAAAAAATTTGGTTTAGATGTGCTTTGCCTTAGAGGCTTATTTGGTGAGACACTGGTGCTTGTGTTTTTATGTATATTGAGTGCTGTAGGTGTGTATTAGGTGTAGCATGTTTGTGTTTGGTGTTTAGGTAGGTTTTCTGGTGAGTATCCCTGCATATGGTAGTTTATGTGCTGAGTGCATGGTTTGGGTTTGAGGTGTAGTATGTGGGTTGACAACCTGTTCAGTGTTACTATTTTGTGCGTGAGAGAGCAAGGAACCCAGATTCTTAGTGCAGATGCATCTCTCACAAAATGTACTTGGGTGATTTCTGAGTAGAGGATTGTTGGTATGCATGAGGCAGTTGCTACACTGCTTAAGGATACCCATGTCAATCAGGCTGGTACGAGAAGTGGAGGGAAACTGACCATCCATAATGCTAGGCTAAATCCTGTTTTCACAGTGGGGAGAGAAAATAGTGGGGTGTGGTATAAATTAGTGCTCTAAGTGGGGTCTGTACTAATGGGGGGCTCTATAAAGGGTCTATACTAACAATGGGAGACTATGGAGAGAGTTTCCTGTAGAGGATTTAAACTGGAGAGATTTGCTTATTTGCATGTACAGGGTACATACCTCTCAACCTCTTAGAGCAGGAAATCAGGAAAAAGCCATACATAAAAGTGAGACAAAGGCATAAAAATAGGGCCATTTTTAAAATATTGCTGTTGGAAATGTAGAAAGTTGATAGAATAACAGGTTTTGCATTAGCATAAATTTTCTGAAGGGTATCCTGTCCAGACACCTACAACAGCTGGAGAGGCCACAAAAGTACCTCACAAAAAGAATCCTAGGCCTTAAACACATGTCCTACATGGACAGACTCAAGAAACTTCAACTGTTCTCAGTCTCTTATCATCTACTTAGAGATGATTTCTGCTTGACTTACAAAGCCATGTCTGACCCAGCCCTACTTGAAATGCTAACCTAAAGAAATCCTAATCCCCCCATGCCACACGCTCCAGCGATCACAACCTCATTACCACAATTAACAGAACATGCTGGAGGGACAGGTTCATCTCCCAAAGACTGCCCATACTCTGGAATAAGCTTCCCATTCATGTCAAGCAGAGCATTTCATTGGCCCTCTTCAAGAGAAATCTTGACGAGTGGATGGGTAACAGAAAATTCACTCCAGGGATCATTCCAGTTGCAGTACTGGATACGGGCACTGTGAACTAACATCAGGTGACATGGTACCTGGGCAGTTTTATTTTGGGATAGGCTTGTAAAGGCTCCAGGGCCATTAGCCCAGTACACACCTATGAACCTATGAAGTCTGAAATTCAAATGTCTGTCATTATTTTCTAACCTCAATCATTACTGATTTGCCATTAATTTGACAGAAAAACACAATTTTATGAAAAATGGACCAAAAACATGAGGCAAAAATCTGGACATTCTGTAAAAATCTGTACAGTTGAGAGGTATGGGGAGACTTTAATACCAGCAGGATGAAAGACATTTCTAAAGTTAAACTATTAGGCCAATCAGATAAAAAGACAAAAGCTGTAGACCAGTATTTCCCACCTTGGATGTGTTGAATTTAACTCCCTGTCCTCACGAGAGTGCAAAAAAAAAACTCCCAATGTAAAAACCAGATGACACTGAGCTCAAGTACAGTAACAAATGCTTTAAAACAGAAGTAAAAGTTCCTGCAATGTCAGGAATCCTTGAAAATAATTTCACTAACCCTGCGAAATGTTCACAGCACACAAAAACTTTGCAAAACTGATGGAGTTTCTTTAATGATTGCAAATAAATGAATGCAGCACATAATTCTTAAATATCATTGAAACAGATAGAGCAAGTGCAAAAAATATATACTTACATCTGCTTTGTATTTCCACATGGTTTTAAAATCAATCCAAGCCAGGCAACAAGGAAGATTTGAATAAGTGATTCAGCAAGAAACCCACTATTGCCACCAAGTGAATGTGTAACCAAGCCTTAATCCACAACAAAAGAAGATCTATGCCCTTAACAAATCTTTCCTTTTTTGTTTGTTTAAATGTTCAAACAATAAAGTCCAAATAAGAACCATCTTGATCACCACATGGGTAAAGCTTACCAGCCTAAATGTAAAGGTAAGATAATAACAGAGAACACAAAATGTTCCAAGAATAGGCCCTTTCTGATTAACACATGTATAGAGACCACCAACAAGCCCAAAATCTTCCCCCTAACCCATATCTATCCTGAGTCTGTGCTAGGTTCTAAGGTCAAAGCTTGCACTAAAATGAAATTTAATTGCTAGTGCCACCAAAAAGAACCTAAGCCAAGAGAAAATAGTTGGAAATTGGTGGGGGGGACTAAAGGCTGAAAACATAGGAAGAGGGCCTACCTCACCAGCCTTGGGTAATTAAGTTGAACTTGCAAAGGAATAATTACTGGAACAAAAAGTCATAGACCATGACTGAAACATACTGAAAATCCCTACTTCCCTTGGAAAATAAATTGCCAGTGTAAACACAAAGGAGCTGTATAAATGGAATAATAAAAAAACAACCTCTACTAGCCAAAAACATGAAAACTATCATAACTAAAGAAAAAACATATTGAGGACTTAAGATTCAATTAATAAGAAGCACCAATGCCTAAAACCTATGCAAAGGGAAAAGCCTCACACTGAAAAGGTGGAAGGATGAGAACAGATCTATAAAAACAACTGATAAAAAGCTAAATATATTATAATCTAGTTAAACCAAAAAGGACTATCCAGATAAGTAATGCTGAAGACTTGTAAGGGGTAAATAGCTAGATTACCAGCTGGAAGATGATAACTAATAGTAAATAACTGCACAGCCTCCCGATACTGAGGAACTAAAATAAAGGCCAGGAAAACAAATAGCAAAAAAGGGGGCTTAAACCCCATAATATTAATAAAGTGCTCCAGCAACCCATTAAAAAACTATGCCACATAAAAGGTAAATTGTACAGGCTAAAAATGTATAACATGAATAAAGGTGAAGCTAAAACTGGGCTGATGATAAGATTAATGCAATTACACACTGGCCATGAATGCAAATCAAGTAGTGTAGTTAAATTTCAAAAGACAATGACTCCTTAAACTAACAATATTGGACCTGAATACTTGGTTCTGAAAACTAGGTATATCAAAAAATCTGCTTACCTAGAAAATCAGTAAAGAAAGGTAGTAAAGGAACACCAAGAACCCTGCTAAACGACATGGAGTAATCTAATAAGTCACTGCCAATGAAACCTAGCTAATGATCTTAAAATATACCCATAAATCTACAATCTTGGCTTGTATTGTCAGGCTCTGGATGGCATTGCATAAGTGGAAATTCCTTAAGATTCCAAGAGTAGGCTAAGTTATTTCTTACACTTATTTCACTGAACTGCACTTCTGAAACACTTATAATTGTGCTATACAGTTGATCTACTATATTTTTGCACTGTTTATAAAGCTTTTTTTTATTGTTTCGCTGCATTTATGTACTGTTTTATACTGTTTTAACATTACTTAACTGTAAACTGCTTTTTCATACTGAGAGTTGTATTTTCTGTTTGTGTGTGCTCTGTCTGTGCTTTTCTGTGCATTTTTGTCTGTTACAGCTAAAAGCATTCTCGAGTTTGCTCCTTGATCTGTTTAACACTTTCATTTAGTGACTACAGCTAGGAACTGTAATAGTGTGCATTACTATAATTGCTTTTTTAATTTAAATTACTAAATTGTAAACTGCTTTTTCATACTGAGACTTGTATTTTCTCTTTGTGGGTTTTCTTTATATACTTTTAAAGTGAGGTTTCTGTGTTCTGCTTAGGTGGCATAATCTTGATAGAAGCCTGTTGTCTAGGCTGGTGGTTTTGTTTGAGTTTCCTGTGTTTCTGGCAGCCATTTTATGCTGATTGTCTTCATTATTATTGAGAGTAACAAGTCCTCCTGACCTTCTGTAGTACGAGTGATTGGGTAATAGCAGGGGCTGAGTAGTAATCTGATCTTCTAACTCCTCCATTCTTACTGCAATATAAACCCTGTGTCTTATAAAGGTTCTGCTTGTATTGTCAGGCTCTGGATTGCATTACATAAGTGGAAATTTCTTAAGATTCCAAGACCAGGCTAAGTTACTTCTTACACTTATTTCACTGAACTGCACTTCTGAAATGCTTATAATTGTGCTATACAGTTGATCTACTATATTTTTGCACTGTTATAAAGCTTTTTTATTGTTTCACTGCATTTATGTACTGTTTTAAACTGTTTTAACATTACTTAACTGTAAACTGCTTTTTCATACTGAGAATTGTATTTTCTGTTTGTGAGTGCTCTATCCGAGCTTTTCTGAGCATTTTTGTCTGTTACAGTTAAAAGCATTCTTGAGTCTGCTCCTTTATCTGTTTAAAACTTTAGTGGCTACAGCTAGGAACTGTAATTTTTCCCACCCACTTTTCCTAGTGTTGTGTGTTCTTATACTTGGTGGCTTTGCAGTTGCCCGCCCATACTGTATATTTGATCTGTGACACTCCTCCCAGTCTAGTGTCATTAGTTCACTCAATCTAATAGAGAACATTTGTGAAGGCCAACCCACTCAGATTCTTAACGTTGAATTAACTTCCCGGTTGCCACCCGTCCCGTTGTCAGCGGGACACTCACGGGTTGAGCCCTCTCATCCCGCTTCCCACAGTCACCAAGCGTAGGACTTTAAAAGTCCCGTTTTTCCCCTTTTCGCGATCGCAAATTCAATTGCCATGGAAAAGCCGAAAATACTTCCGTTTTTTCCACGGCAATGTGGTTACGTCACCACCCGGACCTGCAGTTACAGGGATTCCCTGCTAGGTCCGGGTGGTAATGCAACACATTAATTGCCTGCAGGGATTGGAGGGGGCAGGGACTTACTAAGAAGAGCCCAATAAAGGTCGCAGCTGTAGAGCACTAAGCTCTATAGCTGCGAAAGAAAAAGATCTGAGATTTTTATTTCTGAAGCCAGCCCAGCCAGCCCATCCAGCCCAGCAAGCCCGGCAAGCAAAGAAGCCAGCCAGCCAGCAAAGAAGCCAGCCAGCAAAGAAGCCAGCCAGCCAGCCAGCAAAGAAGCCAGCCAGCAAAGAAGCCAGACAGCCAGCCTGCAAGGGAGTCTGCTAGCCAGCAAGGGAGTCTGCCAGCCAGCCCAGCCACCACTTGAGCATCCAACTAGTCATTCCAGCAGGAAGGAAGCAAGTTAGCCCAGCAATAACTGTGATAGTGGTAAGTACATAATAGCATTTTGTGGCTTTAGTTATTTAAAATGGGAATATTGTGCTTTATTTAAGTTTTTAATGTTTAGAGGTAGATGGGGATGTAGTATGCAGTGTTTAAATCTGTGCAGTGGTTATTTTGAGATTTTTGAATAGTAGTTTAAAATGGGAATATATTTTGGTTTAATTTTTTAATGTTTAGAGGTAGATGGGGGTGCAGTACGCAGTATTTAAATCTGTGCAGTGGTTATTTTGATATTTTTGAGTAGTAGTTTTTAAAGGTATAAAACCTGAATGTATATGTAATTGTTATTATTCTTGGGGGTATGATTTGGAAGCATTACTTTTAAAAGGCTGAACTGTGTATAGAAGTTGTTTATTTCTGGTGGGGGGCAGTGAAATATAAATTTATTGTGATATATTTCTATTGTCGTAGCTTTTTCTGGGTGTTGTCTGTTTGCAGATAGAAAATGTTCAAGCATAGTTTGCACCTTTTTGTATGGAAATGTATGCAATTTAATGCTGTTTTCAGGAAGTTAGGATATACTGTTTGGGTAATTTTTCCTGTTAGTTCCTGCAAGTCAATGTGTATGTGGTACAAGTCTACCTTTTGAGGGGGAATGTTAACAGTTAATGTAATTCATTTGTTATTCTAGTAGGTACATGTTGCTAACTTGCCGAAGCTGTTTCAAGATTGTTTTCATTTATACTTGTAAATGTGTGCATTTAATTTTTTATGCATTTTTAATAAGGTTAAAATGTCCTGCTTTGCTTGTAATGTGAATATGGGTGTGCTGCTTTTACTTGGACCTGTTTATTGCATTGCTGTGCTGGGTAAATTACTCTTAATTGCTATGTTTTGAGGTAAAAGGAGCCCATGGAGTCTGCTGTACATTGTAGTTTATATTAATTCTCTTGCAAGAAGTATTTTTAAAAGTTAAAATGTTTATGGACTTTTTTCCTGTTTATTTTTTTTTGTGGATGGATGCTCAGAAGTTAATGCAATGTATTTGAGATTGTGCTAAACCGGGTAGTTTGCTTTTATAAGTAGCAAAGTTTGTATTTTGTGTTTTAGTGATGTCTTCAACATACTTATGTACTGTTTTCATTATAGTCCGATTACAACCAGTGCTGCTGTTGGGCATGCTCATTAATAGATCATTGCGCTGTGTAAATTAGTGCCATACATTTCTTTTAACTGCTGTGGTCAAAAGCTAAATCAGGTTTATGGTATCCACTGTGCATTCTCATTCATTTTAGTGTTTTTTGGTTCAGTGAATGTGGTTAACTTTTTTTTTCTTGAGGGGTGGGGTGAGGTGGGCATATTCGGTGGTAAAAATAATGCATTTCATTTTCTAGAAGCTGTATTAATGTTAGTTTTCAATGGCCAAAATGCCCCCTACATTACCTCATTTACTATTTGACCTTTTTCAAACTGTTTGTAATAACTCTTTTCTTCTCCATTCCTTGGTTCTTTCGCATGCCAATGTTTTTCAAGCCAGTTCTTTCACATGTCAGTGTTTTTCGAGCCAGTTTTTTCATGTGCCAATGTATTTTGAGCCAGTTCTTTCGTGTGCCAATGTTTTTCAAGCCAGTTCTTTCACGTGCCAATGTTTTTCAAGCCAGTTCTTTTGCATGCCAATGTTTTTCAAGCCAGTTCTTTCGCATACCAATGTTTTTCAAGACAGCTCTTTTGTGTGCCAATGCTTTTCAAGCCAGTTCTTTCGCATGCCAATGTTTTTCAAGACAGTTCTTTCATGTGCCAATGCTTTTCAAGCCAGTTCTTTCGCATGCCAATGTTTTTCAAGACAGTTCTTTCATGTGCCAATGTTTTACGAGCCAGTTCTTTCGTGTGCTAATGTTTTTACACCAGTTCTTTCATGTGTCAATGTTTTTCGAGCCAGTTCTTTCATGTGCCAATGTTTTTTGAGCCAGTTCTTTTGTGTGCCAATGTTTTTCAAGCCAGTTCTTTCACATGCCAATGTTTTACGAGCCAGTTCTTTCGTGTGCCAATGTTTTTAAGCCAGTTCTTTTGTGTGCCAATGTTTTTCGAGCCAGTTCTTTCATGTGCCAATGTTTTTCAAGCCAGTTCTTTCATGTGCCAATGTTTTTCAAGCCAGTTCTTTCATGTGCCAATGTTTTTCAAGCCAGTTCTTTCGCATGCCAATGTTTTTCGAGCCAGTTCTTTCGTGTGCCAATGTTTTTTAAGCCAGTTTATTTGTGCTGTGCAGCAGTATGTTACTGCACCCTACTAACACAGTGTTGGTAAATGTGTTGCATATCAGGTAAGTACAGATTCAAGCATGAAGAGAGCAGCAGCTTCATCACAGTCAACCAGCAGCAAGAGAATGTGCAAGTGGCAGGATGTTTGGAAAACAGAATTTGACTGGATCGAGAGATGCAATGATGTCAAAGCGTTCTGCAGGTACTGCAAGAGAGATTTCTAGTGACCCATGGTGGAAGACACAATGTCACACGACATGAGGCAACTGAACAACATAAGACTGCTATTCTTCAAGCTAAATCCACTCACCTGATGACAAAGTGGGCAAGGAACACAAACCTTGAGGGACCAGTACTTAGGATCATTGCAGCAGAAGCCTCTGAGGTTTTCCATGCTGTTAAGCACAATATTTCCTATAACAGCTTGGACTGTGTAGTAAAGTTGGCCAGCCAGTTGTACAGTGACTCAGACACTGCAAAGAAACTATCTTGTGGCAGAACCAAGGCTGAAGCCATAGTCAAAAATGTTTTGGGACCACACTCATTGGAATGCCTCCTGCATGACCTTCAAAAACCAGGCACTTCATTTGCAATTTCATCAGATGCTTCCAACAAGGGGAACATAAAATTATTTCCCCTTGTTGTGAGATATTTTTCTAAAGAAGAAGGGGTGGTGAATGGCCTTTTGGACTTCTGTAAAGAGTAGACCCTTATGAATCTGCACAGGATATTTCACAGCAAATTTCCAACATTATGGAAAGGCACTCCTTGCCCTAGAACAGCATTTCAGCTTATGGGGCTGATAATGCCAGTGTGAACTATAGGAAGAAATCTGGTGTATATACCAGATTACAAGAAAAGTGCCCATCACTCCAGAAGGCTAACTGTGTTGCCCATATAATTCACAATGCAGCCAAAAAAGCTGCAGCACAACTACCGTACGACGTGGAAGTATTTGTAATGAAACTTTTCAGCCACTTCTCAGGTTCGGCCACAAGGACCAGAGACTTGAAAGGCTTCTTTGAGTTTTGTGGCATGGAATTTGAGAGTCTGTTAAGACATGTGCCAACAAGGTGGCTGTCACTACTCCCAGCCATTGAAAGAGTAGTGAAAAATCTCCCAGTGCTCCAGTCCTATTTCCTCTCTCAGGGAGAAGAGGAGACCCCCCCAGCAGATATGGCAGTATTTTTCAGCTAATTTACATGGTGAGAATGAATTGCTTATGCTGCCCCAGTACTATTTGCACTTTCTCTGTGCTGTTCTTGTTGATTTTAATGAACATATAAGTACATTAGAAAAATCAGCAATTACTGCCATGGGAACTTTTTGTGTAATGGTCTCTCTGAGGCAAAAACTGCAGGCAAGAGCTGAAGGTGCTTTCTTTGGAGGGAAACGTAGGGCACGTATGAGCACATTAGACAGCACTTCTGCTAACAAACTGAAAAGAGACTTCATTGTGTTCTTGGAGACAGCAGTGAAATACCTGAACAGTGGTTTGATTATACTGAAAGAAACTACTTGTTTACACTATCTAAATTATCTCTAAATGAGCCCTCTGCCTTCAGTGACTTGCTTAATGTGACCACTGCCCTGATTCGGCAGGATGTAGATGAAGATTATCTTTTTAGGGACTACTTGGCAATTAGGCCCTCTCTCGGACAGTTATGTAACACAAGCTTGACCCCAGGAGAGAAGTGGCTGAAGCTTTTCAAAGAAGGGCCTGAACTGACTAAACTATATCTGGTAATTGCTAGGGTTTTATCTATACCAACCTCAAACGCATTTGCAGAAAGAGGTTTTTCTTTGGTGAAAGGTAAATGGACAGATGTGTGAAACCGATGTAGTGTGGACTTGTTAAAAGCTGAACTAATGATGAGTGTAAATTACCGGATGAAATGTTGTGACTTTTACTCAAATATTGTTTCAAATCGGGCCCTTCTTCAAGCCATAAAATCAAATTCAAAATACACTTTAAAAAAAAAGTGATTTAGTGTACTAATGTGCAGTATAAAGTACTAGGGTGCAGTTTGAAATTTTGTGTTTTTCTTTGTTTAGCATTAATTTGCTAGGGTGCAGTATGTAGTACTAGGGTATGTAGTTTTGTGTTTTTTCTTTGTTTTAGCTTTAATTGACAATAAAAAGTCTTAATTTTATACTTGCCTTGTATGTGGTATGTAGATTTTTTTAAGTTTTCTTTCTGAATAGTAATGGTTGGTTTATGAATTTTTTAACTTTTTAAATAAACAAGTGTTTGTTTAATGAGTAGTGTGTTTTTTATTCCTTTAAAGTTTATTTACTGTTACAACTGATTAATGTGTGTGTTTGCAGTAATAGTTCACTTCATTTAAATGGTTTGAGTTTTCAGTATTCTGTAATGTCACAATATTGTATCCATACCTAATGCTGCATCTCCTTTAACAACTCTGGTGATGTTGTGGTGGGGGTGTGGCCAGTGTCATGTTGGCCACACCCCTATCCTACTGACCACATTCCCATGTCCCACTTTGCCCTTGTTAAAAGGTGGCAACCCTAATTAACTTCTGTTCCAGCTTTCTCCATTTCCACTTTACTGGGGAAAAAATTTCTAAGCTTGCTTCCCCCCTTTCCTGTGGCAGGTCAGATACGGATTTGCTGTGTCCAGAACTGTTTGTGAGCTCCTAAGCCCCCCCCCCCCCCCCACTTAACTGGGGTTAAACTATTCCTGGCGCCATAAAGTCTGTTCTTCAAAATTCCCCTTGCAACTAGCCAGCTTTTTAGTTTTAGCACTCATCTGTTTCTTTGATCTCAGCACTTGTTCAGAACTCATTGTAAGCACTAAATAAGTTACAAATTACTACAGCACTCAACTTTCCTCACTTGTCTAGAGCAAAACAGTTTTTAGTACTTAATAAATAAGCACCTATTCAGGCATGTCTAAAGGTCAGTTCCCGGTGTTTTCTCCTGTCTACCTGATGAATCTGGGCATCTTGGGACAATGCAGCAATTGCCTCATGTACACAGACAACCCTCTCCTCCTACCACCCAACACTATAACCTGTGAGAGATGCACTTATATAGCCAAACTGGAAGCAAAGCTCTCTTCACCAAAGACTGGCCTAGACAGTCAAGAGGAGAAAGTAAACAATTGCACCGCACCACACTCATCACATAGTCCCTCAAAACCTACACCACCAAAACACACACACAGAACCACAAAACACACACCTACATTCGCGGAGACTCTCAGTATAAATATGCCCAAACAACAGAGACCTCCGAAGCAGAAATGCAAGCAACCTCCATCCCCCAACACAACCCAAATGACACATAGCCCACATACTCAGTGTGCCACTCAACTACAGCCCATAAGGCATAACGTACCCAACACTCTAGTCATAGGTGACTCTATAGTCAGGCCCACTGATGTTCCACTCACCAGGCTAAACAAGGAAAAAGTTACTGTCAGCTGCCTGTCAGGTGCCAGGTTCCACCACATAATGCACGCACTCAGGTCACTCCACAACAAGTACAAATATGACTCTGTCATTGTCCATGTTGGTGTGAATGACCTGAGATGTACCTCCCTGGACTACATGAAAAGAGACATGGAGGAGATCTCCGATCTTGTAGCCCAGGCCGGTATGACCCTAGCCCTGAGTAGCATCCTGCCATCACCCAGAATGACATCACAGTACAAGGACAAAATGATTGACTTTAACAATTGGCTAAGCTTCCGGTGTCATTCTAAGGGAATCCAGTATCTGTCTGCCTGGGATGACATGATCGACAGACCACGCTGCTTTGCCAGAGATGGCCTGCACCTGTCACCCTTGGGATTCCGGATACTGGCAAAGGCTCTTGCCACCCCTATAGTGCCTTTTTTAGGGAAGGTTCAAATGGAAAATTCACCACCGTAACAGGTACAAGCAAGCAAAATCTGAGGGTAATGCTGCTCAATGCTAGAAGTCTAAACCTCAAAATGCACTCACTCGAGGCACTCCTTAAAATGAAGAACATTGACATCTGTGCAGTGACAGAGACCTGGATCAAAGCTCCAGAGAGCACTCCTGCATTACCAGGCTATAATTCATACCACACCTTTTGGCCACCAAACCTGGACCGAAACACTAAAGGTGGAGTTGTGTCCATATTCATTAAGGATATCCACACCTCCAAGCTAGTTGCTCAGCATAATGCAGCCGAGATTATCCAAGTTCAACTAACTCTGGGCAAAACCGCAATCCAGATTGTAGCTTGCTACAGACCCCCCACCATGCCCCAGGATTCTCACTCCTCTTTTCTTGATACACTGGAAAATATTAAGGTACAACCCAGCACTCTAATAATGGGTGATTTCAACTACCCTACCATTAATTGGGAAAACTATTCATGTACCAACTCTTTTGCTCAATGTTTTCTGGAAATCATCAATTCCAATGCTTTGGATCAACTTATCCACACCCCCACCAGGGGCAACAGTATCCTAGACCTGGTCATCACCAACATGGGTGACCGGTGTTCCACACCAGAGGTCAGCTCCTCGTTGGTCAGATCCAACCACAAGCTAAGCACCCTAGACATCCACATCCCGCTCCCACCCCCCATTAGGAAAACAACCATAAAAAATTTCTCCAAAGCCAACTTCACGCTTCTTAAGACAGAAGTGGCAAACTTCACGACACCCATGCAGATGGACAATAGAGGTATGACTGCTGAATCCTACACAAATACACTTTATAAGCACTTACACGAGTGCATGGATCGTGCTATCCCTAACAGAACCAAGATGCTATCCTCCAAAAAAAGGAAGCCAATCTGGTGGTCTTCTGCCATAAACAAACTCTACAACAGAAGAAACTGTTGCAAAAAAGAGTAAAATCCCACGATTGGAGGAACTCCCTGGTCAGCCTCAGTAAGAAGCTGAGATGCCTCATAAAATCTTCCAAAGCTAGTTATGAAAACAAAATTGCCACTGACTCTAAAGACAACCACAAAGCATTCTATAGCTATGTCAAAAATCTCAATGACAACACTCAGATCTTCTCTGAGTTACAGCACAATGACACAAATATACAGAACCAACTGATATAGCCAACATCCTGGCAGATAGGTTCAGTGCTAACTTTACCCCCCTCTCACCCCCTAAAGGGCCCATCTTTATACTGGAAGAATGCAAAGTTCCTGTAATCATGGCTGCACAGGTAAAAACTTCACTCTCCAAAGCCAAGAACACAGCATCCATGGGACCTGACAACATCCCAGGCTGCCTTCTACATGAATTCCAGAATGAACTGGCACCCCACCTAAGTACCATGTTCAATCATAGCCTTACCTCATGCTTTGTACCCATTGAATGGTGCACCATGACAGTTATTCCACTCCACAAAGGGGGGGGGGGCCACAACAGACCCCGGGAACTACTGCCCCATTAGCCTGATAAGCCTCGTCTGCAAGGCCATGGAACGTATCATCATGGAACTCATAAACAAAGACATTGGAGATCTCCAAACTCTGGACCCCACACAGTTTGGGTTTGTAAAAGACAGATCATGTCTCCTAAACCTGATAGACTTCTTTAAAGTAGTCACCAAAGCCATAGATGAGGGTAAGGTGGTTCACACAGCCTATCTAGATCTCGCAAAGCGTTCAACACCATCCTCCACTCTGGAATTATAGATAAACTCACTAAACTAGGTATAAATCCCTATGTCACAAGATGGGTTGCCAACTGGCTTACTGACAGAACCCACACCTTGAAAGTAGCAGACTCCAAATCAGACTTCAGACCAGTGACAAGTGGAGTACCACAGGGTTCAGTCCTGAGTCCTCTCCTGTTTGGTATCTACTTCTCTGAAGTACAGGCTAACACAGAAGGTCTTTGGCTAACTAAATTCGCAGATAACTGCAAACTAGGAGTCATAATTGAAACTCCTAATGATGTGGACATCCTACAAAAGGGCCTCACTGAGACAGATGCCTGGTGTCAAAGACATGGTCTCAAGCTCAATGCCAAAAAGTGCATTGTCATCCCCTTTGGTAAAAACTCTGTACCCATGAACTACCACATAGGCTGTAGTCTACTTAACACCGAAAGTGTGATAAGAGACCTTGGTACACAGGTGGACAGTAGTGTGTCCTTTGATAATCACATTGCCACAGTGGTCAGGAAATCCTTCTATATGGCACACCTCATAACAAAAGGTTTCTCATCCAGAAAAAAAGAGGTCATTGTTTCCCTCTACTCATCACTCATTAGACCCATTATAGAGTACAATGCCCCTTTTGGTATGTACCTCACAAGACATCTACAACAACTAGAAAGGCCGCAAAAATACCTCACAAAGAGGATTACTGGCCTCAAACAGATGCCCTACGCAGACCGTCTCAAAAAACTCCAGCTTTACTTCGTCGCATATCGCCTACTCAAAGGTGATCTCTGCCTAACATACAAAGCTATGTCAAACCCAGAGCTGTTGGACATGCTCCACTTAAAGAAATCTCAATCCCTCCAAACTACACGCTCTAGGGACCTAAACCTTGTCCCCACAATAAACAGAACATGCTGGAAGGATAGATTCCTGTCCCAGAGACTTTCCATACTCTGGAACAGACTACCTATCTTTGTCAAACAGAGCTCCTCATTAACACTATTCAAGAAAAATCTTGATGATTGGATGGGTAATAGGAAATTCACCCTGGGGATCACATCTGTGGTTCTGCTTGACAGGGTCACAGGAAAATAATTTTCTTGGGTGGCGAAAGCCAGGGTACCTTTTTGGATAGGCTTGAATAGGCCCTAGGGCCAATAGCCTAGTACCTACCTATGAACCTATGAACCTATGAAATTGTGGATAAATCTTGTTGTACATTAAACTAGAACCTAACAACTGAAAAGACCTGTTCCTGAGAGAATTGATGAAAAATAGTCTACCCTTTAATGACTGTGGTTAAGTTATACTGAAACAGATGACCAAAAACCCTGCACTGGAGTAAAACATATTGTAGCTGATGGGCACCGATGGCTGACACCCAGCCAAAATACCCCAAAACTAACATGGGGAGGAACACAATAGAACAAAGGGGACCATTTGTGTTAACCAGCATGTCCCAAAATAAAAGTTAATGCTCCGCTGGGTGAAGCACCCAGAAAACATATCCATGAAAACTCCATGGAGTGCAGAGCTACCTTTAAATGCTTACTTATAAGCAAAGGCAGTACCTTTACTGAGAAGTCCACGAGCTTCTTGTAATAAACTGTTGCCTAGGGCTACCAAACAAGCAGAAATACTCTTACTGGATGATCTTGAGGGAACTGAACCTACCTAATGGATTCAAAACTTTTACTTACTGTAGCTGTAGGCAATTATTATTAACTTAATACTGTCAGGCAGACAAAGAGAACTGGCTACTTGATTGAACAAACCTGAACTGCCTGTCTTCTTGTACTGCTATCAGAGGAAATCTGCTACC